>NC_047109.1:102333358-102633358 GCF_902500255.1 Thalassophryne amazonica
TCTGAGTTTTTGGAAATTCCCTCCTCTAACTCCTCATCTGTCAACGTGGCAACAAATGTTTCTGCTTGTCTCTCTTCCTCGTCTTTCTCTTTTGGAGTCTTGTCATCTGTCCTCTTGTGGAAGGCAGATACTGTGTAGTCTAATTGGGCATTTACAGTGATGACAATGGCATCAAAGGAAAAGGGTTTTTTGATTACAAGCTCTCTGTTCTTGTCAGACTTTTCTGTCTCTGTCCTTCAGTCATTTCCTCAACAAACAGTTGACATCTGTGAGTCGGTGGTGACAAGTTGGAGTTTAAAATGACGATTATATGATGCCACGTCTACGGTTCAATCCTGGGAAAATACGAACGGACACTGAAAAGATGAAAGCCCTGTTCTCATTTTCATGGGTATGCATCTTTGAAGGTCACATTTTGAAGCCTTGTCCATTCCACGGAAAGCTGTAGAGGCTCCAAGAGGGTGTCTTTGATGAGCCAAGGTATTCCATCACTGTATTATGGTCTTTTAACCAAGATGTTTTCAAGATGTTCAAAAATTTGTTTTTTCTGTCACAAACTTTAAGAAACTTTGGTAATCTTTTCCATGTCTAGTTACACCCGTCTGATAGCACAAGTCTGGTGCATGACATCATAAACCGCATGTTAGATTACGTTGGTGGTGATCTCGTATGTGATCTTCAAATGCCTATTATTGTTATTGACCAGGACCTTCAAGGATGCATATCCATGAAACATCTTTGCTTTACATTGTCTGACATTGTCTCTTGTAAGGCAAACAAATATCTATTAACTGAGGCCAAGTGGTCAACTGCCCAATGGAAGACTGTTCTTATGACAAAATACATTACTTGAGGTGTTAAGTTAAGCAGCATGGACCTGAATATACCCATCAATTTACCAGCCACCATCACCTTCACCAAAAAGGTTGAACTTTCACTCAAACTTGATGAGAAAGCTGTGCCCCACTTGGAATAGAAACCACTGACACAACTAAAAAATATATTTTTGCTGTTATTGAAAATTAGTAATTAATTCTAATGACTTATTTTAATTATATAACTTATTGTAATGTACCATTTATTACTGTTCTTTAATTATGAATCAGTGAGTTCTAATTTGTAAGTCTGGTCATCATTGTACACTGTTTTTAAAAAAAAGCTATTTGTATTGTATTGATTTTGTAAAGCGTTTTGCAAAGGTTATATGAAAACGTGAATTATTATTACTATTATTATTAATTTATTTATTACTTGTGATTACATGTAAGGTGGTGTAATATGCTCTTTGATTTTGAGTTTTGTATGTTTTTAAATATTATTATTATTATTGTTGTTGTTATTATAAAGATGTAGATATCTAAATTTCTACACAAATATGTGCATCCAGTATTTGTGTTGGTATATTCTGCAATATGGCACATCAGATAGGATTTTTGGTTGCAATACTCGCTGTGAGCAAATGGGGGCGCTCTAGTGATGCACTTTCAACCACTTGGGAAGATTAAAAAAAACAAAACAAAACAAAAAAAAAAAACAAGTTAAACATTCTGTGTGAGTATGCATGCTTTCCTAAATGCCTACGTCACCAGGAGCATATGTTTTTAATGCATATAAGCTTCCTGACTATAAGTGTTATGTGTTTTTGTATTTAGTGTGCGTCTGCATTTGTGTGTGTCTGTGTGATGTCTGCTCATCATTATGTATGCACCTTTCTTATTTGCATGTTCCTGCATCACATGGCATTTGCATGTGTTTTACTCCCCTTGCACAATGTAAAAATGTTGCATTTTTGTAAAGGCTTTATCCACAGTGACCTAGAGTTGAAATCATGCATCACATTAACCCATGTCAGTGCTACTAGTGTCCAAGGAAGAAGCTGAGTTGTGCACCACAAGTGTTTCATATTAAAAAAGAATAATAATAAAAATATATATTTATTTATTTTAGGTCCGTTGGGTTATTTATGACCCCACTGACTTTACATTTCCTACACAAATAATTGTTTTAGGGTTCTTTGTATTTTTTTTCACTCTTTAATATCACTCTCCATCAGTCTTTTCATTCTCATTCTGGGCATCAAGAATCAGTCCATAAATCTTGGTATTCTAGGCCTGTTGGCCATGCTTCCTGGCAAAATAGTAAAATATAATGATTAGAGTTGACAAATTAAAATACCATCTGAAGCTATAATGTCGAAAATGTCATAGATCTTCCCGGGGTCGTAAGTGACCCTGCAGAATTCTGGATTATACTTACCGCAGAGATCGGCCGATCCTTGCAAAACTCTATGAACAACAAATAGATTTACACATTTATGGTAGGAAAATGTTCTGAATAAAATGAGACAAATGATGCACAAAAATACAACCCCTGGCAAAAATTATGGAATCACCAGCCTTCGAGGATGTTCATTCAGTTGTTTAATTTTGTAGAAAAAAGCAGATCACAGACATGACACAAAACTAAAGTCATTTCAAACGGCAACTTTCTGGCTTTAAGAAACACTATAAGAAATCAAGAAAAAAGATTGTGGCAGTCAGTAACAGTTACTTTTTTAGACCAAGCAGAGGAAAAAAATATGGAATCACTCAATTCTGAGGAAAAAATTATGGAATCACCCTGTAAATTTTCATCCCCAAAACTAACACCTGCATCATATCAGATCTGCTCGTTAGTCTGCATCTAAAAAGGAGTGAACACACCTTGGAGAGCTGTTGCATCAAGTGGACTGACATGAATCATGGCTCCAACATGAGAGATGTCAGTTGAAACAAAGGAGAGGATTATCAAACTCTTAAAAGAGGGTAAATCATCACTCAGTGTTGCAAAAGATGTTGGTTGTTCACAGTCAGCTGTGTCTAAACTCTGGACCAAATACAAACAACATGGGAAGGTTGTTAAAGGCAAACATACTGGTAGACCAAGGAAGACATCAAAGCGTCAAGACAGAAAACTTAAAGCAATATGTCTCAAAAATTGAAAATGCACAACAAAACAAATGAGGAACGAATGGGAGGAAACTGGAGTCAACGTCTGTGACCGAACTGTAAGAAATCGCCTAAAGGAAATGGGATTTACATACAGAAAAGCTAAACGAAAGCCATCATTAACACCTAAACAGAAAAAAAAACAAGGTTACAATGGGCTAAGGAAAAGCATTCGTGGACTGTGGATGACTGGATGAAAGTCATATTCAGTGATGAATCTCGAATCTGCATTGGACAAGATGATGATGCTGGAACTTTTGTTTGGTGCCGTTCCAATGAGATTTATAATGATGACTGCCTGAAGAGAACATGTAAATTTCCACAGTCATTGATGATATGGGGCTGCATGTAAGGTAAAGGCACTGGGGAGATGGCATTGCATCATCAATAAATGCACAAGTTTACGTTGATATTTTGGACAATTGAAAGGATGTTTGGGGATGTTTCAAGATGATAATGCATCTTGCCATAGAGCAAAAACTGCAAAAACATTCCTTGTAAAAAGACACACAGGGTCAATGTCATGGCATAGGGTCAGTGTCAACGAGTAGATCTGATTTGATGCAGGTATTAGTTTTGGGGATGAAAATTTACAGAGTGATTCCATAATTTTTTCCTCAGAATTGAGTGATTCCATATTTTTTTCCTCTGCTTGGTCTAAAAAAGTAACCGTTACTGACTGCCACAATCTTTTTCCTGATTTCTTATAGTGTTTCTTAAAGCCAGAAAGTTGTCATTTGAAATGACTTTAGTTTTGTGTCATGTCTGTGATCTGCTTTTTTTCTACAAAATTAAACAACTGAATGAACATTCTCCGTGGCCGGTGATTCCATAATTTTTGCCAGGGGTTGTATATGCCCGGGGTCATAAATGACCCCAATCGGTTGCTTGAGGGTTAAAAAAGTTCACATGCAGCAGTACTTGGTTAGTACTTGGTTAGGTAGGATGGAATTCAGAATAATTGTGATTTCATTGGTAAAGCAGCTAATCTGGTGGGCAACTAATCTGACCCAACTAAGGGCTGGTGGGTTCAATCCCAAAAATACTGCTGATATTTTGAAGTGTAACTGGAGCAAGATATTGCAAAAATGTGGCCAACTTTGAGGCACATGGACCCCTCATGAATCTGTTACAGAAAACATCAAGAAGAAAAAGAACTGCGTGCTGAATAAAAAAACAACAACAAAAAAAAGTTCTGCTTTGGCTCCATTCAGGGCCAAAATGGCTGTTTTGTAAAGGAGCTGGTGTAAATGTAGAATAACAGGAAAGCAAAGTTACACTGGAGGTCCTTCTATTTTGGTTTGGCTCAAAGTGAAACTAGCTTTTGCAATTTCTACAAACATCAGTTTTTGGTTGAAATATTATTGTAGGCAGTGTTGTATAAAGTACTGGAAAATCACACTTAAGTAAAAGTACAGATACCCATTAAAAAAATGACTTTGGTAGAAGTTCAAGTAACCATTTGAAATGCTACTCAAGTAAAAGTCTTAAAGTATCTAGTATTTATTGTACGACAGTAATGTACAATGTATGACATGTACAACTAAATGTACTCAAGTACTAAAATTAAAAGTACAAGTAAATGTTAATAATCAAAAATGGACAGATTTTTTTTTTTTAATTAAAGTTTATCTAGGCTTGTAAATGACTGGTAGTATTATTCAAAATACTGAAAATTGTGCACATCACACAAAAACCCTTCAGAAACAAGGTTTCAAAACCTAAACGAGAGTAGGCTACTCACTAGGTGTTCACAGGAAACAGTTATTTATTTCTATATGTATTTATTTATTTTCATTGTTACATGGTTTTACCTTTTCTGTTGTGTTTTGTTTCATTAGGTTCTCTTTGTCTCTTTCTCTAAAATTATATTGTAACATTATTAGTCTATTATTGACTATTATTGTCTATTATGTAGACTGTTATTGTTGTTGCTATAATATATGAATAAAAATAAATTTAAAAAATTACAATTGGACTCTTTTACGACAACGAACACAAATCAACACAATCATCTTAATGCTACCTTTAACATTGAAAATGCCATAGACATGCTAACACGTTAGCATCAGTCCCGTTTTTAAGTTATAAAATACATCTATCAACTGTTTCAGAAGACCATAACAGGTCGGTTTAACATAAAAATATTAAATATTACTCACAGACATATGATCTTAAGGGTTTTAGCGGGAAAAAATTAGGATAAAGCAAAATAAAATCCACGAATTGTAGATTGAAGCACTGCTTTGACCTGCGAATCACTGCTTCGATTGGTTCAAGGTTCAAAGCAAAGCCGCCCTACAGAAAAGTTGATTACAGACCCGCTGCAGGTCTGTACGCAATTAAGGTCGGAAATGTAGTGAAGTAAAAGTGAAAGTAAGCTGAATTAAAAAAACTCAAGTACAAAGTCTCCCAAAATGTACTTAAGTACAGTAGTGGTGTTTCTGGTCATTCTGGAGTCCGAGGGCCTCCACCCATTCTCCACTCAGCCACTCCACCCCCACCCTGCCAAAAAAGATGATCTTACATGAGTTAATACAACTATTTATTTTAATATTATCTTTTGTAAAACATAAAACAGCAGCAACAAAGGTTACCAAATGCAGAAAATCTAAATTGTGTGCGGAGTCTGCAGTACTGAAATAATAAACGTGACGACCTGAGTTGACTTTGCCTGGAATACACCTGTGTAATCCAAATGAAAGATGTTCCATAAATGTTAAAGTGCCTGCTTTTTCCCATTTATAATCTCACAGATTTTCATAAATGCTTGAGAACTTGCATCAAAAACATAATGGAGTATGGAGTGTTGTCGCACAACTTGCATAACAAATTTAAAAATTGGAGGCAATTGAAATATAGGGAAGAGAACGAGAGGACTGCTAAAGTGAAGGTGGATGGATAAAGGAAGATTTCAGGGAGAATGGGGGAATAAGTGGGAAGGAGTTTCAGGCCGTATGCAGAAGACTGATCAGAAACACACACACACACACACATATATATATATATATATATATATATACATATATATATATATATATATATATATATATATATATATATATATATATATATATATATATATATATATATATATATATATATATATATATATATATATATAGGGCAGCACGGTGGCTTAGTGGTTAGCACTGTTGCATCACAGCAAGAAGGTCGTGGGTTCAATTCCCATGGCCTTTCTGTGTGGAGTTTGCATGTTCTCCCTGTGTTTGCGTGGGTTTCCTCCAGGTGCTCCGGTTTCCTCCCACATCCAAAGACATGTGGGTTAGGTGGATTGGAATCTTTAAATTGTCCGTAGGTGTGTGTGGGTGTGTCTGTGTTTGTTTGTCTGTTTGTGGCCCTGCAACAGACTGGCATCCTGTCCTGGGTGTACCCCGCCTTACACTCTATGACTGCTGGGATAGGCTCCAGCCCCTCGCGACCCTTAATTGGACTAAGTGGTAGAAGATGAATGAATGAATGAATATATATATATATATATATATATATATATATATATATATATATATATATAGATATATATAGATATAGTTTTTTCCTCTATATTTGTATTGTCAAGTGTGTTGGTAGCACGGCCGAAGCAGAGGGTCACCCCTTTGAGTCTGGTCTGCTTGAGGTTTCTTCCCAAAATCATCAGAGTTTTTACTAATGTTGCCTGTGTGCTTGCTCTAGGGGTTGGTAAGGTTAGACCTTACTTGAAATAAATTGAAACTGAATTGAAATTATATGAAACTATAAAAAGTTCAAAGGTCTTGATGCCTACCTGGTGCCTCCACCTTTCCTTCTCAGCAGCTTTCCCCTCCCAGGTTGCTGCATCAGTGTTACAGTTCATGAGGTTAGCCATCAGTGTGTTTATAAAGCAGAGAAGGGGTCTTCCATATAGCAGCATTTTTGGTATGTGCCCAACATTCCCTACCCACCGGAGCTGGGCTTGGAAGATCAGGCTTTCAACACTGGGTAGCCCACATGTCTGCAGGACCGCTTATGCAGGACTTGTATATACATATGTATGTGTATATATGCAGAAAAGAAAATGACAAAAAAAAAAAGTTGCATTTGGAGTCATAAGATTAAAAAACATAGTTCACAGAGTAAAATAACAGAAGCAGAAAGCAAATAATAGCATGTGTAAGGATTAAGGCTGATTTCAGGATTTTATCTACATCTATTTTTACCAGATATCAAATATTTGAGTCTCCATTTCTTAGCACTGACATCTGAACACTGAATTTTCTTTAGTTTCTTCTTAACGCAACTTCTACAAAATAAATTCTGAGTAATGGAGTATAAAATGTACGGTTGAGGTTCCTTATGTAAAAAGTTGGTTTGTTGGCAAGAACCTGCCATACGGCAAGTCAATCAATCAATCAATCAATTTTTTTATATAGCACCAAATCACAACAAACAGTTGCCCCAAGGCGCTTTATATTGTAAGGCAAGGCCATACAATAATGATGTAAAACCCCAACGGTCAAAACGACCCCCTGTGAGCAAGCACTTGGCTACAGTGGGAAGGAAAAACTCCCTTTTAACAGGAAGAAACCTCCAGCAGAACCAGGCTCAGGGAGGGGCAGTCTTCTGCTGGGACTGGTTGGGGCTGAGGGAGAGAACCAGGAAAAAGACATGCTGTGGAGGGGAGCAGAGATCGATCACTAATGATTAAATGCAGAGTGGTGCATACAGAGCAAAAAGAGAAAGAAACAGTGCATCATGGGAACCCCCCAGCAGTCTACGTCTATAGCAGCATAACTAAGGGATGGTTCAGGGTCACCTGATCCAGCCCTAACTATAAGCTTTAGCAAAAAGGAAAGTTTTAAGCCTAATCTTAAAAGTAGAGAGGGTGTCTGTCTCCCTGATCTGAATTGGGAGCTGGTTCCACAGGAGAGGAGCCTGAAAGCTGAAGGCTCTGCCTCCCATTCTACTCTTACAAACCCTAGGAACTACAAGTAAGCCTGCAGTCTGAGAGCGAAGCGCTCTATTGGGGTGATATGGTACTACGAGGTCCCTAAGATAAGATGGGACCTGATTATTCAAAACCTTATAAGTAAGAAGAAGAATTTTAAATTCTATTCTAGAATTAACAGGAAGCCAATGAAGAGAGGCCAATATGGGTGAGATATGCTCTCTCCTTCTAGTCCCCGTCAGTACTCTAGCTGCAGCATTTTGAATTAACTGAAGGCTTTTTAGGGAACTTTTAGGACAACCTGATAATAATGAATTACAATAGTCCAGCCTAGAGGAAATAAATGCATGAATTAGTTTTTCAGCATCACTCTGAGACAAGACCTTTCTGATTTTAGAGATATTGCGTAAATGCAAAAAAGCAGTCCTACATATTTGTTTAATATGCGCTTTGAATGACATATCCTGATCAAAAATGACTCCAAGATTTCTCACAGTATTACTAGAGGTCAGGGTAATGCCATCCAGAGTAAGGATCTGGTTAGACACCATGTTTCTAAGATTTGTGGGGCCAAGTACAATAACTTCAGTTTTATCTGAGTTTAAAAGCAGAAAATTAGAGGTCATCCATGTCTTTATGTCTGTAAGACAATCCTGCAGTTTAGCTAATTGGTGTGTGTCCTCTGGCTTCATGGATAGATAAAGCTGGGTATCATCTGCGTAACAATGAAAATTTAAGCAATACCGTCTAATAATACTGCCTAAGGAAAGCATGTATAAAGTGAATAAAATTGGTCCTAGCACAGAACCTTGTGGAACTCCATAATTAACTTTAGTCTGTGAAGAAGATTCCCCATTTACATGAACAAATTGTAATCTATTAGACAAATATGATTCAAACCACCGCAGCACAGTGGCTTTAATACCTATGGCATGCTCTAATCTCTGTAATAAAATTTTATGGTCAACAGTATCAAAAGCAGCACCGAGGTCTAACAGAACAAGCACAGAGATGAGTCCACTGTCCGAGGCCATAAGAAGATCATTTGTAACCTTCACTAATGCTGTTTCTGTACTATGATGAATTCTAAAACCTGACTGAAACTCTTCAAATAGACCATTCCTCTGCAGATGATCAGTTAGCTGTTTTACAGCTACCATTTCAAGAATTTTTGAGAGAAAAGGAAGGTTGGAGATTGGCCTATAATTAGCTAAGATAGCTGGGTCAAGTGATGGCTTTTTAAGTAATGGTTTAATTACTGCCACCTTAAAAGCCTGTGGTACATAGCCAACTAACAAAGATAGATTGATCATATTTAAGATCGAAGCATTAGATAATGGTAGGGCTTCCTTGAGCAGCCTGGTAGGAATGGGGTCTAATAAACATGTTGATGGTTTGGATGAAGTAACTAATGAAAATAACTCAGACAGAACAATCGGAGAGAAAGAGTCTAACCAAATACCGGCATCACTGAAAGCAGCCAAAGATAATGATACGTCTTTGGAATGGTTATGAGTAATTTTTTCTCTAATAGTTAAAATTTTGTTAGCAAAGAAAGTCATGAAGTCATTACTAGTTAAAGTTAATGGAATACTCAGCTCAATAGAGCTCTGACTCTTTGTCAGCCTGGCTACAGTGCTGAAAAGAAACCTGGGCTTGTTCTTATTTTTCTTCAATTAGTGATGAGTAGAAAGATGTCCTAGCTTTACGGAGGGCTTTTTTATAGAGCAACAGACTCTTTTTCCAGGCTAAGTGAAGATCTTCTAAATTAGTGAGACGCCATTTCCTCTCCAACTTACGGGTTATCTGCTTTAAGCTACGAGTTTGTGAGTTATACCACGGAGTCAGGCACTTCTGATTTAAAGCTCTCTTTTTTAGAGGAGCTACAGCATCCAAAGTTGTCTTCAATGAGGATGTAAAACTATTGACGAGATACTCTATCTCACTTACAGAGTTTAGGTAGCTACTCTGCACTGTGTTGGTATATGGCATTAGAGAACATAAAGAAGGAATCATATCCTTAAACCTAGTTACAGCGCTTTTCTGAAAGACTTCTAGTGTAATGAAACTTCACTCTAAAGTCCACAGAGAAACACAAGCCATGTTGCAGCTTGTATAGAGTAACTGAAATATGATGTTGTGTGTTGGTGAAATGGAGCAGCCTGTCATGAAAAATTAGTAGTAAAATGTACAGAAAAGTGATGTATAAAAATTGGTATGTACAGATTGTTTGTGCATAATTTGTGTATATCCCTCACATTTTCCATTGGGAGGTGGTGATGATGTCACCAGCACCAAGATGGCACATCAACAGCCTTAAAATAAAAGGTGGTAATTCATATTTTGTTTTTTATCGTTATTCTAACCTTCGCCGTATCCCCTAAACCCAAACCTATTCCTTTCCCAGATCCTAACCTTAACCAAAATGCAAACACGTATTTCTGAATGTTGAATGTGAAATCCATGTTGTGCATGTGTGAGGGAATTAGTGGGACTATGCACAAAATCTGGCATTAAAGTTTTCATCTCATATCATAAGATTGAGGATATGTTGAATTGCAGCAGTTTAAAAAGTGTGCAAATCTTTCTTTCGCAAAGGAGAGAGACTGTGTGTTTTGTTAGCAACAACTCCTTTCAAATTAAACTGACAACCATATAAAAAAATGTTTTTTTTTGTTTTTTTTTGGGGGGGGGGGGGGGCAGATTTAAAAAAAATATATATTTATTTATTTTTGGTGCAAGGACGTCAGTGCTATTTTTTGTACAAACTTTTAATATTTGATTTAAAGACACTTGGGGACTTATATTACCTTGCTGATATGTTGCATAACACAGTCTTCATCTGTTAATAAATGCCTTTGAAACATTATTGATTCCAAATGCTCGAACCCATGGTACTACTTTTACATTTCTGCTAACCTGTCAGGTCAAGTTTTACTGGAGCAATGACGGTCAGCAAGTTTGCAGGCCAATATGTCCTTGTTGAAAATCATATCTGCACACACTGTGTCATTAAAATCTTATTTTATCGGCACATCTGGTAAAAGCTAGCATCTTTCATTATCTTGTTATCACGTGAAAAGACGTAACAGCAAGCAGACTTACCAGTCAGCCGCCAACCCAAGGTCTTGGTTTTACATCTTTCAAGTTTGACCCAGTTAGCCACATGGCCTAAGCATGACATTTTTTGATCACATAAGTGCACACATGGGAGGACCCCTTCTTTATCATGAATGATGCCAATGGATGTCTATAAAAACCTTACTGTAAACTATGTTCAGGGTCTTTTTCTGACGGAGCTCCCAGTAGCTCTGTCCGTGAGAGAACCAGGTCTGTTCATCTTCACATAAAATAAATAAACTATAACTTTTGAGTCTCTTTGATCCAGAACAGACCCAAAGAACTAGGGCTTAACATGTGGCAGTTCCTCTGTGGTGAGGAAGATGGTCTCTTGGTTTATTCCCAGAAGGGATTCTACATCCAAGGGTTGCTCTTGAAACACCTGTGCATGGGTTTGTTCAATATAGGAATGTTGTTGTACACTGACAAATGCACAGCCCTTGACAGATCCTTAGCGTGGTCCGATGGCTGGGAATTCCCAGATGCTCGGGGTCTGAGGACCTGCTGCAGGCTTCATCCGCTTTGACGGCAGTTGAGTTAGAAGCCATCACCACCCCGCCTGATCCGCCATTGAGGACTTCTTGTTTTACCAGAGACCCAATTAGCCAGTGTTCAGGGTTCCTATTGGGCCTTCATGGTTACGGTAGCAGCCATGGGGCACACAAGGCCGCCACTGTATTTCATCCCACCAGGCAATCCTCTACTCAATCCCTTACCCAGGTGTCACAACAAGGGGTTGGATGAGGGATTGGACTTTGACGCCTACATAATACAGTATGACCTCTAAAGATTTTACAAAAGGCAACATTGAACAAACTCACACACAAGCATCTCTAGAAGGACCCTGGATGTAGTCTTTCTCCGCGTCCACCATCCTGTCCTAGAATCAATCAAGAGACGATCTTCCACAGCACCAAGTGAAATCCACGGCGACGCCAAAACAAAAATCAACAAAAGCAATATCGCAGGACAAAACAGACTTGCAAAAATCAGTGTGCATTTGGCTGTGGTCATCCACTGGACATACGAGGCAATTTGAGATTATGACAAAACATATTGTTTCTATGAAACCCCTCAAAAGTGTTTCATTAACACCAGTATAAGGTTTGACTAGAATTTTATACTTTTTGTAATTTGCGCTGTTGCTGCAAATAATGATGGTCAAAATCAGACATATTATCATGCATTAACATCCTTTTTGTGCATGTAAAACCCAGCTATCTTGCAGCCTTTACAGTGTTAAAACTGTGCCGGCACAATGGTTGACATTGGTCTCGCAGCAAAGGAAACAATGGTCCAACACGCTCCTATCAAACTCTTACTTAAATCCCCCCTTTTCCCCCGCTTTCATTCTGTGTCATTCTGTCTTGTATCTGGCCAGGACTTACAAGTCTCTGGCTGTGACATAAGGGATTCTATGTTGTCCACTCCTAACAGATTACACAAAGACACGAGACAAAAGGACAGCAATGCGGCCTGTGCATTTATTTGCCTCAGTTAAGAGAGAAGGAAGCGAGAGAGAGAAGAGAGAGAGAACAGCAAGGGGTGAAGGAGGTGAAGAGCAGAGGGAAAGCGAGAGAGTAACAGGGAGTAGAAGAATGAAAGATATAAATTATAATAGATGGATAATAATGGACTCGACTGCGCTTAGAAAAATACAAAAAGAAAAAGAGCGTAGAGAAGAGGAAGCATTTGTTTTTACTCTCCGCAGTTATCGCTCGACCAGGCCGGCATCTTTATTCTACCAGGAGAAAATGCTAATCATCAATCTCAGGCTGCGTGCTACGTCTCTGTTTAATAGCTGATAGGGAGTCTCCACATGCTGCTTTGCTTCTTTGTTTAAAATGACGTATAATGGGACCGAGCCTTATCAGCGTCTCAATGCATTCTCTCTTTTTCTCCCACACTCTCTCTCTCTCTTTTTCACTCTCTCTGGGATTGTAGTCCAATGGTTAAATAAATAAATAAAAATAGAAAAAGCAAGCCAGGATTGATTATGAGCCAGGGATAACTTAATCCATCAATTTAACATGAAATGAATATGCAAACGTGAAAAGGGGGGGGAGGGGGGTGCAGCCAACCTCTTCGGAAGTGACAAAAGAAGAGCACAAATAAATGAAAGAGAAGAAAAAGTGAGGGACATAACAAATGGGAATTGGTTTGGTATTATTAGTTACTATTTAAAAAAAAATCGTCTCAGCTTCACGCCAAATCCATCACCAGTTGTTTTGTTTTTCGCCACATTTTAAAATGACAGATTGTACGTACAAACTGTGATAAATAAATTGGATGGGATCCACAATCACAATGACAATTAATTGTTGCAGACATCAATAAATCCATGAAAGAAAATATGCCGCTGTTGTACTGGGTAGTTAATTGAAGATGAGTGAGAACAGCAACAGAGCTGCAAAGTTGATGCTTTAAACCCAACAAAAACAAACAAACAAACAAACCTTAAACTTCTATCACATGTGGGAATGCTTCAGTGAGATTTGCAACCCCATTCGAAGAAACTATACAAGCTACGGTAAAATAATAAATAAATAAACAAACCCTGTTGGTTTTCCAATACAGTAGAAATAGATCCAACACAACTAAATGTCAAACTCAACAAAGTAAAAAAAGTGAATAATAATTACTTTTAAACCTGACTCACTAAATTTAAAAAGAAGGCACATTTTAAATAATTTTCCTAATAAGTAAAACCACTTATCGTCATCTTTATTTCTCATTTGGCTAAAATTTGCCTCTCACTGGTCACTTTTTAAATTTAAATTTATAATAAGTGCATCACCTATAAGGGCAAGGGACACAACTGTAAGCTGATTGTTGGTTGTCAGCCTATCTTATTTTTGTCAAAAGTTAAGTTAGAAGTTCAAATCAATAAACAGTCAAGACCTTGTGGCACATTTGAGCAGCTTTATTCGCCATCTAGCTGATGATCTGAGCATTTCAGAGCTTCTGGTATATTTCCTACTTGACACCCAAAATTCAGAAAAAAAAGGCATTTATAAATGTCAGAAATGCATGATTTTTTTTTGGCAGGCAGAGCTTTGACTGCCCAGTATTAATAGATAAAATTTTTAATTTTGAGCGTTTTATAGTTCTTGAGTTATAAGATATGAACGTTTCCCAGATGGACATACAGAAGGACAGAATTTCTCATGACAAACACAACTTAGAGTTTGTGAAGAACAATATTTGCCAAAGAGGTTGGTGAAAATGATTTTCATTTTATTTATTTATTTTTACTTTTATTATAACAAAGGTATTCAATTATGACATAAAGCTTTAATTCATAGGACAAATTATGACTTCATTTACTCTAAAAGTATGTCATTTTATCATACAATTTCAAGACTTTTTAGTTTACTATGTTTTTTTATTAGTTTTATAAATTATCATTTGTGTTTTGCATTACATTTTCTAGGATTATCACACCAAGGCATCACTTAACATCCTAAATAATTCAAATGTGAGTTCCCCAGCAAAAACTCGGTGTTCTTTTTTTTTTGTTAGCTTAAATCAAGCAAAAATAGTTGACAGAAAAACAAGCACCTCTGGCTTCCCCATGTCTAAATCAAACATAAGAACAAATATCTGTATCTTGAAAACAAAAACTGAACATTCCTTGCCCTTATTTGGGATTATTTATCTTCTGAAAATTACAGTTTTAGCAAAGTTGATTTCTATGTTAAAAAGAGAGTTTGTTGTTAGAATTTTATATTTGGCCATGATTGACATAATCACTTATTAACCCATTATGTGTGTTTCTGAATGCTCTCTTTCTGACATGGATTTTATCCAACATGTGCTATGATCACAGTATTTTTTACTTTTAGTTTGGTCCAGTCCTTTATATCATAAGTAGCAAAGACAAATGAAAGGACAAGATACACAAATTCAAACTCTGAAACCAAGATGATAGAGGAAATGAGGTCTAAATCTAAATCACAATTTACCGTAAAGGTGATACGCAATATGAACCATACCTTATGATACCTTACAATGACTCATGAATGCAGGCTAGTCAAGGCCTCTATGTCCTGGGTAGGATTTCCAAAAATGGTCCAATCTATTTTTAAAAGTTTTCATGATGGGTGTTGTCATTATGGCTATTTAAGGAATTCCAGTGGTTTACACCTCTTTTGGCAAAGTAGTTGGGTCTGGTGGTTGTCCTGAAGTGTGGTTTGTATAATTTGTATACATGACACAGAATTAGTCTCCACTCAATTAAATTCACTAAGCTGCAGATGAATGTATCACATTGATGGAACATTTTATAAACTTCTATCATGTTTAATCATAGTCTCTGGAATTGAAGTGTCTGGGGCTCCAGGTGTCTCAGTCATTCACTGTAATTCATACAGTGAAACACATTAAACGTCTTTACACTAGTGGAGCCACAACTCACACTCACAGTAAGTTCATTCAATCACTAATACCACATATGTTTTTAACTGCTCCAAAATATGTAAAAAGTCATTTTTATTTATTTATTGCCATGAACCAAATCACGGATGAACTCTGATAATTTAATTTCTAAAATAACAAAAAAAAAAAAAATGAAAGTGGAAACATAAGTTAGCTGAAAAAAAGAGAAAAAAATAGGCACCATAGATACTGTTGTTCCAAAATCAACCCACAAAAAATATATTGTAAACCACTATGTTTGTTTCTTTATGGAAATAAAGCACTATAAAGCAAAAATACACAAAAAATGTAACCAAATTTAATTTCAGATTATTTCAGAAATTAATTTCATTCTCTAATCAATCCCACACAGATCATTTTAATTTTCTACACTTTGAAACTTTGGACATGTTTGCAAACTCGGGGGTCGACACTGTAATAACTTCAAATCAAATTACTTAGCAGGACATTTCCATTTCTTCACAGTCACGGACTTGCAGGTTTCTGCGTTGATGGTGGTTTCGGGTCAGCTGCTTGTCTGTCACATGATCAAGAAGGAAGAAAAAACATTAACATTGAACATGGGCCTGAACAGATGAAAGCTCCTGGCCCCGACTGTCAGCGCTCTGAGGTGATGAGAGATGTCATTACTTATTCATAAGTCCTAAATGCAGAGCAGAGGAGATGGGCATGGCTGACCTCGGAATCACTGCGAGTGGCATAGACTTGTTTGTGGTGGAAGATACTTGAGATGAAATCGGTGAGCATTTTAATCAAGCTCAGAGTGACAGTTTGATGTTGACTTCATTTACACTGTCATCGAACACCAACAATATTAAATGCAATCTTAACTGAGAAAGTATAACTCATCCAAACAGTTTTTTTTAAAAGACAGAAACAATTTGCAAGCAGGATGGACATTTTTTTGAGCTCATAATCAACAATGATGAGTGTTCTGAGTTTTACTTTTACTTACTGGAATATCGTAATGTTATGTTTTAGACATTGCACAAACTGAAGAGCAGCCCAACACCAATCTGCTTTATATCCTATTTTTTCTTAATAATATGGTATGACTAGTAGATAAAATTATTATAATTATAATAATAATAATTATTATTATGAAACCCACTGATACTGGTCCGTACCCCTTGGATGAACTCTCCCTGCATGGGACACCAGTCTGTTGCAGGTTACATTCCCAGCCATAGCTGGTGTACGAATGTTTATGAGTGCAATGGAAGGTTCTGTTCAAGGAAGCGAAGCTGAGTTGAATGGAACATTCTATATTTTAATGTACAGAAAAAATCTTTACATTATGCAAATTGAAACATTCATTATTTGTTTTATATGACATCTAAATAGATCCACACCATTTGATATTGTACTTAAAATTAGACATTTTTTTTTCTTTTTAGAACAGGAAGCCAAAATTAGTGGGATACAAATGACTCTGTGTCCACTCAGCAGTTGATTCTGCTCCGCAGGTGACCTGCCGACACATTGCTGAGCATCACGAATGAAGAAGCACTCACTAAACTCAGCAGTGTGTGTGCTAACACATGCCTGCATTCCTTAATCCAGCGAAAGCTGTTGTGTGTTGGGGGGGGTTTGGCTGGCCAAGATATTGTTTGTGTGTTTTGTGTATACTTCGGGTGGTTTGTGGGGGGCGTGTCTGAGGCTGTGATGATGGATGAAGCATCTCTCACCCTCCATTGTCATCATTGCCAACCCCATGCACCTGATGAGCAGTTCATGTGCAGATCTAGAGGACTACCAGCTGAAGAGGATGTATCTGATGAGCAGTTCACGTGCAGAGCTAAAAGACTACCAGCTGAAGTGGATATCCTGATCAGCAGTTCACGTGCAGTTCCAAAGGACTTCCAGCTGAAGTAGATATCGTAATGATGTACTACATTTAAGCCATGACTGCTCTGTGTAAGGTGCTGGGGACTCAACCTTGTTGCTTCTGTGTGATGACCGTTTGTCCAACACTGTGATGCCGAGGATCGCTCCAGGTTTGACGCACCGCGCCTGTTGAGGAGATGGGTGAGAGACACGCTCCATCAGCACACCTCAGAGGTAACTAAGGTTTAAATGACTGAGTAATTAACAGTAGTAATTTGGCGTCTTGCACGCAGCAATATTTGAGCTACTCTGATAGTTGTGTAAATTCACTCTTCACAGCCGTGGTGTGCGGATTGATGGTCCTCCACGGCTGTGAGAGCTGTCTCTTTAATTTGAGTCTGAAGTAGAACCTGAATGTGTTTGCTGATGGTGTGAATCCTAAACAGTATTTGTGTAAACAGTGACTTACCTCACCTCTCGTCCTTAACAGGCGCTGTCCGATTCATTAACCACCTGGGGGGTGCCGGCGGGAATTTCTGGGTCCAGAACTGCCGGGCTCCAATCCCTTGGGCGCTAGGAAGAGCGCGTCGTCCTCCACCCCGCCAGGCCGTTAATTCACTTTTTGTTTATACATAGCACTTGTAAAATAAATCTGTTTTCTGGAACCGCTCTCTGTTTATTTAGCGCTTGGTCCCTGTCAGACACTGGTTTGCTCCTCAACCCACATCCATACATAACAGAAAGCATCTTGATAGGAATTTGTACATTTTTTTTATCTGGCAGCACTTCTACAGCTGCAGAAGATGTCCCTGCAAACACTATGGCCTATGATATATGAGTAATTCAACAGAGCAAAACATATTGGGAAAAAGAAAAACAGTAATTAGTAGACCCAAAATGCACAGTGACATACAGTGCAGGTGAAGCATCTTATTAACCCTCTGGGGCTGACGCCGTCGTGTACGACGGCTAAGACCAAGCTTTACTAAATTATTAATAAGTTTTTAATGATATGAGATAGAAACTTACTTTTTTGCTGAAAAGTTAACTCCACAGACTTTCAAGCCAGCCATCTTTGTACTCCTCATAGAAGCTGTGTGATGACGTGCACAATGTGAGTGTCCAATTGAAATTGGTTCACCGTCACATGGTTTTCCAAAATCCAATCGTAGGGCAGATTTATCTCACGTGAAAAGCCAAAGATCGTTTTCAGGAGTGATATGTTACTAGTTGGCCCGTTTGAATAGCCCCCTGGGTGCTCCAATGGGTACATACCATTGGGCTCCAGTGCACCCTGCGCCATTACGCACAGCGATTAGTGAAAGTAGACGGAGCAGACGGAGAGCCTCTGATGACAATCTCATGTGCTCAAACAAAGAGTGTGTAACTATCAGGATTGCTCCACTAGTTTGCATGTGAATGTTACTGGATAACTCTGTTGCTTTCTCGGCGTAAGGCACTGTTTACCATATCAATGGAGCGAGGGGGAGGGCCACTCCTCAGACTGTAAGGAGCCAAAGTGGGCCAAAGTGTGAATGAAAGCTGCTTCAGGAGCAGCACAGAACACTTCAAAACACAGTAGAAGTAGAAGTTTGTGATGTAACCTTTGTGTAATAGCAGACAGAAATTGCTTTGAGGTGAAGACAAACAATATGCATAGACCATGTTGTATATATTGTTCAAAATGTGCATTTGTGTTTATTGTTTGAACCTTTTTGTTGTACCGTCTTTCACACAAGACCTCAAAGTACCTTTATAAAGTGTCAAAACAGTTGTTTATTATAGTTTGCTGTGTGTTTTGAATAAATGTGTGTGGAAAATTATTTTCCGCTTTACTTTTTCCTTTCTTATTTCGGATTGTAATCCTTTATTACACTTAAAAAACACAACAAAAACAGATATATTATGAAAGCACAGGTTGTCCTGAAAAAAGAGACATAAATCTTGATTGTGGGATGCAGGGAGAGCTGTTAACAGCAATAATAAAACATTTATACAAGGTGAGTGAACTGTCCAAAGAAATGCCCTCGGACCCGAGAGGGCTAAAGGACAAAGACAGGTAGCTTGACTGTTTGCTTATCCCAATGAGCTCCATGCTCTGTAAATGACAACATGAACAGATGCATGATGGGGGAAAAATAACAATAACAGGAGGTGCTATTTGATTGCCAGGAAAAACTTAAATAGGATGGATGCCATTTTGTCCTATCAGCACTGTGAGACATTTTATCCAAATTGTATATGAATGTACAGTGGTGTGAAAAACTGTTTGGCCCCTTGAGGCTTTGTAAATTAAAATTTCTAAAATTATGCACTTTAAACAGGTTTCTATGAAGGCTCTCCGTTGTCCAGATAGTTTCCATAGTAGAGAAGCTTGAATCTTCGACTGGACTCATCAAGACAGAAGTCAGACTACCAGAGCAAGAATTTTAGCCGAGGAAGCTTCTGCGTTTAGAAGCGAAACATTCCTCACGTCAAGCAACCCAGTCCATTTGAAGATTCAAGCTTTAAACAGGCTGAAAGTAATCTCTACATGATGAATTAAAAGAAATAAAAATCTAAAAGCCAAAATGATGGTGTGAATTAATAAGTGACTCCTTTAGGATATAACACATGTAAACCATCACTTTTACATCCAGTTTTCTTCTGGCAAGTGAGATGATATTTATTTGACACAAACTCATTCCAGGATACACGAAAACCCTCAGAAGAGACATTGTGCCAAAGACATCTAGTCCTTGCCATAGGTCACTGTTTAATTTTCAAGTCTCACTCCTGTACAGGAAGCACCAGGACCTTAAAGACTCAGACCTTTGTTCTCCTGCAAAGACATAAACACCTCTGTCCAGCAACCTTATGATGACAATCTGATTAATGTGATTCAAAGTAAGCTCCGAACACACTAATTTTTTGCACACTACATCTCACTTTGCACTCAGAATGTATGCCATGTGCGCATATATAGCAAAGTTGATTTTGACACTCTCCAAATGCATTCGTGCTCTGCATTTTAGAACGTGCACCATAAATCTTCAAGATAGGGCATAACATAGGAAAGTGCCAAAAAATGACTGAAACAGTTAACATACTGATTTAAAAACATACACCAAGACTCAAAATCAAATCTTTTGCATTTTTTTTTAAGTGGCCAACTTTTAAAAGAAATTTGCTGTTCACAAATACATAACAACCCTTCAAGTGAAGTGGAACAGAGAGTTACTCATTCTTCCTGTGTTCTGTGAACCTGAGGGAGGAGATGAGGACACCTGTTTGTTTGAACTTCAGTCCTTGTCACTCTTCTGGTGAATTGAGTTACACATGAATGCTTTGTGTGGGTTTTTACATGTGAAGATATATATATATTTTTTTATAAAATTCCTGCCCTGTTATCCAGTGACTGTTTCTAGCTGAATGCGGCTGTTGTTGTTGTGTGTTGGGGGGGGGGGGGGGGGGGGGGCGTGGCTGGCTGTTTTGGTGTTCTTTTCTTTTCTTTGCTCTCCAGGTGGCATGAGGGCTGATTTGTCTGTGGAGAAAGTGCTGGCTGAAGAGTCCTCACCCTTATTAGCGTCATGTGGAACACCTGTGGCAGGGGCTCATGTACGGCCTTGAAGACTTGCAGCTGAAGCAGATAATTGGATGGCGTTCTGCATATAAGTCATGTGTGATTTGAGCAGAACTGCCGGGAACTCGACCTTGTGACGTTCGTTGGTGAGACGCTGAGGACCGCGCCTGGGTTTGACATATCGAGCCCGTGAAGCAGGGAAGGGTGAGGACACATGCTGTCAGCACACGCTAAAGGTAATTAAGTGATTAAGTAATTGTTGATAGTATCTTGGTGTTTTGTTACACAGTAAACTGAGATTGTGAAGAGAATTATGCAGCTTGCTTCTCACTGCGGTGGCTTGTTGGATAAGTGATCCTCCACTTGTTGTGAGAGGCTGCTCATTTGTATAAAGTTAAAGAGAAACATTGACCTGAGTGTGTTGCTGATAGCGTGTGTTATGCGAATATCTGCTGACTCACCTCACCTTCTCTTTGCTCCACAGAGAATCGGTTCGTCGTGTCCACCTGGGAGGTGTTTGGCGGTGGTAGTGAGTCCAGGAGCGCCGGGCTTTAATCCTTGCGGGCGCTGGAGAACGTGCCACTTATCACTCCACCAGAGGGACGCTTTTTATGTTTTACATTTGTAAGCACAGGTGAAAAATAAATTGTTTCTGTTGGGAACCGCCTTCTGGTTATTTTAACCGCTGGGTTCTGTCAGACGCAGGTCCGTTCCTCAACCCGCGTCGACACATAACAGTTGTGTCATCAGAAGGACCCTCATCACAACTGAGGGCGCTACTGTTTCAAAGCAACTGGAAAAGGTCTGTCATCAGTGAGGTGGCGGAGGGAGGGGGAGGCGAGCAGTGAAGCAGATTTTAAGAGATGTATCTGAAAGAACAATACCAGCTTACATATGTAAAACATGCACACCAATGTGCACACGTGCGCGCGCACACACACACACGCACACACAAATATTATGTGAAGTACTCAGGTAGTGAACTGTCAAATTCTATGAAAAATCAGTACAATGAAACAGGATCGGGATATACTGTGTCTAAAATAAAAGCAACATTAGTGCAAGTGCATGTACTGTGCTGACTGTAGCCTTAAGTTCACAAATGATGCCATCATCGTTCATTCATTAATGTTTTAATGTCATTTAATGGAACGTTTCAAATCATTTGTTTTGAATGAGTCAGTCATGTACTGTGGCCCCATTTAGCATATCACCTTGCTTTTGAAATGGATTTCAGAACAATGTTTAAAATGGCATTTAAAATATTCCAGAACAGTGTCTCAAGTTAGTCATCACTAATCCCCAGCCATCACCAGTTACCTGGTTTTCTTTTTAATCAATTATTTAATTTGTTTTGTTTTTCCATTCTGTTGTATATTTTACTAATGGTCAAATGAGGACTTATGAAGAATTTGCTGTTGTTTCTGAGCCCACTAGATGGTGGCATCTTTTAAAAAAGAGTTCAAAACAAACTGAAGGCCAATGTGTTTTGAGCCCTTTTTGAAAACAAATCATCTGGTGTGAAACACACATACGAGGGCTGTCCATAAAGTATAGGTCCTTTTTATTTTTTTTCAAAAACTATATGGATTTCATTCATATGTTTTTACGTCAGACATGCTTGAACCCTCGTGCGCATGTGTGAGTTTTTCCACGCCTGTCGGTGACGTCATTCGCCTGTGAGCACTCCTTGTGGGAGGAGTCGTCCAGCCCCTTGTCGGAATTCCTTTGTCTGAGAAGTTGCTGAGAGACTGGCGCTTTGCTTGATCAAAATTTTTTCTAAACCTGTGAGACACATCGAAGTGGACATGGTTCGAAAAATTAAGCTGGTTTTCAGTGAAAATTTTAACAGCTGATGAGAGATTTTGAGGTGATTCTGTTGCTTTAAGGACTTCCCATGGTGCGAGACGTCGCGCAGCGCTCTCAGGCAGCGTCATCAGCCTGTTTCAAGCTTAAAACCTCCACATTTCAGGCTCTATTGATCCAGGACATCGTGAGAGAACAGAGACGTTTCAGAAGAAGTCGGTTTCAGCATTTTATCCGGATATTCCACTGTTAAAGGAGATTTTTTTAATGAAAGACGTGCGGACGGGTCCGCGCGTCGGGACGCAGCCGACGCGGCGCGGCGGCACAGGAAAAACACCTCCGTGTTGATAACCATTTGTTAAAATCCAGTTGGCTTTTGATGGCTTTCAGTGGAGTGAGTATATGAGAAACTGTTTATCAGCTGGAGATGTTCCAACTTGTCCTTAAGGCTTCCAGCAGAGGTGTTTTTCCTGTGACGGAGCGTCGTGGCGGCTGCGAGCCGACGCTGCAATCCGCCCGCACGTCTTTCATTAAAAAAATCTCCTTTAACAGTGGAATATCCGGATAAAATGCTGAAACCGACTTCTTCTGAAACTTCTCTGTTCTCTCACGACGTCCTGGATCAACAGAGCCTGAAATGTGGAGGTTTTAAGCTTGAAACAGGCTGATGACGCTGCCTGAGAGCGCTGCGCGACGTCTCGCACCGTGAAAAGTCCTTAAAGAGACAGAATCACCTCAAAATCTCTCATCAGCTGTTAAAATTTTCACTGAAAACCAGCTTAATTTTTCAAACCATGTCCACTTCGATGTGTCTCACAGGTTTAGAAAAAATTTTGATCAAACAAAGCGCCAGTCTCTCAGCAACTTCTCAGACAAAGGAATTCCGACGAGGGGCTGGACGACTCCTCCCACAAGGAGTGCTCACAGGCGAATGACGTCACCGACAGGCGTGGAAAAACCCACGCATGCGCACGAGGGTTCAAGCATGTCTGACGTAAAAACATATGAATGAAATCCATATAGTTTTTGAAAAAAATAAAAAGGACCTATACTTTACGGACAGACCTCATATACCGATGTCAGGGTGCTAGCATGGAAGGTGCTCACTACAAACTCTGAGCAATTTGGGGAGTAAGGACCTTGCCCAAGGGCCCCGATTAATTTTTTTTCAGGCTGATAGGGATTTGAACTGAGGATCATCTGGTAACAAGCCCACCACTTTAAGCACAAGTGATGTCAATATGGCCATCACTAGTATATTTCATCTTGTCTTTGCCAACATAGCAGGCATCATGTTTCTCCTGCCGGTTACTAGCTTGTTGTTAGCTGGGAGGAGTGGAGTGATGAGCACAAGATGTGTCCATTGTTTGGCAACTGGATTTGAGTTTCAACCACAGCTCTTTGTAATTTTCAATAATTCATCAGGCTTGTTGTTAACTGATCCTGCTGTGAAGTCATGGACCTCCACTACCCATTCTACTGGTGGCTATGTGTTGTTACCAGTGATGCCAGTAACGCGTTACTCGAATCTGACTGCTTTTTTCAATAATGAGCAATCTAATATGGTAATCTTTCCAAAACAGTAGATTAAGTTTACTTCTCCGAGTCACTGTGTGCTACTATTATTTTTGTATTGTGGTTCAATCACAGGCTTCAGCATTAAAACCAGCCCATGAGCAGGGGGAGGTCAGTGTTCGGTTACTGCCCACTGTGAGCTGTGAGCACAGAGCCATAGCTGTGCAGCAGCTCTGACTTGAATAACAGTTGTCTCTCAAAAAGTGTGGTGACGCTCAGAGCTATGGTTTTGCAAAGACATTTTTATGCTTTTTTTCTTTAAAACTCTGTACCGCTGTGTGTCTCTTCACTAAAAACAGCTGATCTGCAACTTTTTTTCCACCCAAATGCACCTACATCTCTTTATGAGGATGACATAAGATAAAAAACACTGATAAAACCTTCTCACCTGTCAATCGGTTGTGTTTTCCGCATAAATAAACATTATCCATTCTTCTGTTCAAACAATAAACCAGGGGCAAATCCACCAGGGAAGGGGGCATGGGGGGGTGGCTCCCCACAACAGCCCTAGATTAAACATCAACAACTAAAATATTTAGAAAGAACTTAAATGTTATAAAAATGTTAGAAAGAATTTAATAGTTACATTGATAAACAATGTAGTTTAAAAATTGCAAGTTTTACTGTTACAGTGATGTCAGCAGTTAAATATGAGATCAAGAAAGATGTCTATTTTTTTTTTTTAAAGTAGACCTGCATTGAAATAAATGTGGTCAGATCTCAGAAAGAAATAGCTGATATGTATTTATAAGACCCTTATGAATGCAGTAAAGTAAATCTGCAAGCCCAAATTTGTAATTCAGCGGAGAAATCTTCATTTAAAAATGACAAATTTGCAGCTAAAATTTGGCCCTCAGCGAAAACTGTTTGTACATCCGGGTCATTGCAGTGACGTCCGGCAGAAGACGGAGCGCTTGAGCCTTCAGTCCGATCCCGCATTGAAATTAATTTGATCTGTTAGTAATGTTACTGTTATACACATCCTGGTTTCAACATCCAAAAGTAAGCAGCAATGAATGTGAGATACAGCTCTGCATGCTCAGATCAGCGGCGACATAGACAGCGGGCGACGTTCTTCCCCGACGCCTCGCTTTCTGCCTCCGCTGCACTTACTGAGTCTGCGTGCTCGGTAAACGCCGAAGCGGGCCACTCACATCGCCCCCGTGTCTGCTGTGCAGCCGGCACCACGTCCCTGTCTACTGAATGAAGGTGCAGCCAACTTGGCAAAAGTCCAGAGAATACGCTTGCTGTTTTGATGCGGAGCGGCCGGTGACACCTGTTGCTGCAAGGACAGACTTTCCGCAGCGCCGCACGTCTCGGTAATCGGAGCCGCAGAGCTCCATGGCCGCTGAGAGAGGTTTATATCTTTTTAATGACTTGAATTCTTTGCGGGTCCCGCCTCCGTACCCCGCGACAGTAACACCGGAGGTGAAAGACAGTAGATTTTCAATGCGACACCACTCAGTCAAACGGGCGTATGAAAAAGTCCCCCAAAATAATTTTCAAGCACAAATAAAACCAAACGTGCCGCAAGACAATATGAAGTTTTAAAAAAAGTAGATCCTTCCATATAAGACAAGAAAAAGGTGCAGATGCAAACTGACATAAATCCACAAATTACAGTTGGCGCGTGCAATGCATGCTGGGAGAGGGTCTTTTCCCTGACGTCTCGGCAGCGTCCCGGATGTGATGACAGTTTTGTGGAGGGTTAAATTTTAGCTGTAAATTTGTCATTTTTAAATGAAGATTTCTCCGTTGAATGACAGATCTGGGATTGCAGATTTACTTTACTACATTCAGAAGGATCTTATGTGTAAATATAAGTCATTTTTTGGTCCAAAGATCTGACTGCATTTATTTTAATGCAGGTCTACTTTAAACAAATATTTACATTCACTGAAGTCAAGAAAGGGTGACAATAAAGTGAGTAAACGGGCTATCATTTTCATGTTGAGGTGGCGGGGGGGGGGGGGGGGGGGTGTTGTCGGCAGTTGCTGAAAATAACTAATAAAGTAACTAGTAATCTAGCCTAGTTACTTTGCTGATGACTCAATTTTAAAAGTAACTAAGTTACTTTTTCAAGGGGATTACTTTTTCAAAGTAACTGTGGTAAATTGATTGAAAGTTGCTCTTTCAGTTTTTTTGCATCAAAATTAGATGCAATTGGCTTTTTCCTCATGATAAATTCTTGTAAGATTATGAATTACAAGATGACAGAAGTCTACGTAAGCTGGTAGGGATGGAACTCGATCACTCACCCACTCATTTGCATTTTTGTTGTCAGAGCCCTGGGCTGTTCTCTATGCAGGGAATAAGAAACAAAAAAAGACCAGAAGAAATAACTTATAAAAACATGACTTTTTTCTGATTGTTTAACATAAAACAACAGAAAGCTTTCATTAAGGTCAACAACAAATCAGAGCACATTACTCCATATGATTTCCCAAAAGATAACTGAGCCTGCTTTATTTCTACTAAGTTTAAATTAGGTTCAGCATACAGTAATAAATGTCATATATGACAGTGAGCCAAGTCTGATCTCTGTGAAATCACACGATGAAATAGATGATTAAAATAGAATATTACCTTAGGTCATTTTGATTTATCATAAGTAAGATGGGTCGATTTGCTGTGGCTTGTTATTTTCTCCTTTACTCTTTTAGCCTGTACTAGTTCAGAAATCCAACCAGCTGAACTGGGACACCACAAATGACCACAGTGAGCTCTGCATTTAAAAAAAAGGTTCTTTTGACAATAATTATTGCCTGAAGGAATACCACACCCCGGTCTCATGATTTGAATGTGTGGTTGATATTCCGCTGCCCACGGATGACAAAATGGAAACTGTTCCAGGCTTGTACTAGACAGATAATAGCAAGTAAAAAACTGTGTCGCCCCATGTTCCCAACCTGATATACAAACTCTGTGCTGTGCTTTCTATCTATCAGCCCCCCCGAGCAAACAGGCCAAAGAGGTGACACTACAGGAAATGAATTCAATATCACGCAACTATTTCTATTTGATAGAGTCGGGTGTTCAATATGCAAGGCTGGACTTGTGGGATAACTGGCCATGCTATTATTGACTATTCATTTTTCCCTGCTTGTCATTGATGTATGTGGGCAAAGGAATAAGTAATGCATATGTAGCCTATACCACGTACGCACCTTTTTAAATATACATTGGCTAAGAAGTAAGAAGCAGGTGTGGTGATTTTTCCAGAATCCTTATCTGCATTTGCAGGTTGCCCAGATCCATCAATGTTTATGAAGCCAAGGCCAGTGTAATTCTAGCACATTTATCCAACTGGAACACACGCATGCATGTAGACACGCACGTGGAAACACAAACGCACACACTTAGGGGAAATTTTTCTATTATGCCATGAATATCTCCTGCATGGCCAGTATGTTTTTTTTTTTTTTTCCCGTTTTCTTTTCTTAATCTGTAGCACAGACAAAAATCTTGCATTATTTTCACAGGGGAGTAAAAAATAAAAAAAATGTCCCAAATATTTTATGATTGCAGGAAGATATGGCTGCAGGAAGCTACTACGCATCACTAGAAGATAACTAGGTTTTATTAATGACCTGACAGTAGAACAGGCTTAAGTAATTAGGCTGTTCCCTCTCTTTCCTTCTCTCCTCTTACCCGCGAGATAGATGGGCAAGCAAATTTTGGCGATACTTTGATAACCAAAAGGACACTACCATACTTTGAGGGGGGGGGGGGGGGGGGGGGGCGTGACAGAATAAATGAGTGCAGGAAAAAAGAGGGATGCCATTGATGTTATCAAAATTCATTCCATTTGCTGCAGCAAGAGGAAGGGGCCTATCAGTTACGTTCACCTGGGAATGGTTAATTGTCCAGCATATGCATATGGGAGAGTCATTAATAACATTTGACGAAGGATTTAATTCTCTCTCTTTTCTGCTGCTGTTCTTCTTGTCTCTTTTATTGTGTTTACATTCTCGCTCTTCTTTCTTCCTTGCAAGATATATGAAACATACACTTTGCAAATACACATACACATACACTTTGCAAATTCTTGTTCACGTTTGTGCGCTCTCTTTCAGTCATAGCATCCACAAAAAGCCGTGCAGCATCTCTACAGTTCCAGTGGAAAGTCAACTAGGAAACAGTGGTCAATCATTACCAAGCTCAACCTAAAAGTCAATCAATCAAACTTTATTTGTATAGCCCTTTACAACAGTGACTACTGAACCAAAGTGCTTCACATCAATGCATAAAATCAACAACAAATGAACAACCACAATAAAACTATGAACTAAAAGCAACTGTGAACAAATAGGTTTTTAGTTTAGCTTGGAACAGAGATAGAGTACTTATTGAGCACAACTCAATGGGCAATGAGTTCCAAAGTCTAGGCCCCGCCACTGCAAATGATCCGTCTCCTCACTATTTGTTCTTGGTCCTGGGGACCTCCAGCTGGTGTTGACTGGAGGACCTCAAAGTTCTTGTTGGTGTATGTGCAGCTAACAGCTCACACAGGTAAGAAGGTGCAAGTCCGTGTATAGCTTTAAAAACAAACATTAAAAGTTTAAAATCAATTCTGAAGTGGACTGGGAGCCAGTGAAGACTAAACAGCACAGGAGTAATGTGACTGTGTTTGCAAGTGTTTGTCAGAAGGTGGGCTGCAGCATTTTGAACCATCTGCAGACATTGGAGACAGCTCTGGTTGACACCCACATACAGTGCATTACAATAGTCTATCCTGGAGCTGATGAATGCATGCATAGCCTTTTCTAGGTCCATCCGTGAAAGGAAAGGTTTGACTTTGGCCAGAAGACGAAGCTGAAAAAAGCTGGCTTTCACCACACTGTCAATTTGTTTGTCAAATTTTAAATATTCATCAAATGTGACCCCCAGATTTCTTACAACTGACTGATGGTAAGGAGCAAGATCATTTAAGTCAGGTAGAGCATCACCAGGTTTCAAGCCAAAAGTGCCTCAATTGGTAACACTGAAGTGATATAAGTTTGTCTATACATGTTAAATATTGTTTATTAACTTATTTTTTACCACCTTGACAAAGTGCTTCAGTTGGTAATGTTGAGGTAAATTACGTTTGTCCAAATAAGTTAACAAGTTTGTGTGAATATTATTTAATAAGGTAATTTGGACCAAAATAGTAAAGTGTTTCGACTAGTGACATTCACAAGAATTAGGTTTGTACAAATAAGTGAAGCACTTAGTATTACTTATGTTAAGGCCGCTTCACACATAACATGACTGAAGCGACTGGTGCACAAAAGAGGAATTCCATGCCACTCGTAAAAAATCAGAGCCGCATCAAATGTCTCGTACAGCTGTTGCCACAACCATTCGCGCACACCAGTTGGCCGAAAGACAGCGAGTGCCCTGGGAGTGCCCATTCGACTCCTCTCTCGGCAGGTGTCGTCCAAATTCCAGGTGCCACACACGAACATCCAACACCACTCACCGAACACTTAGAAAAGGTGGGGCTGTTTGCGCTCCCAGCATGAGAGTACAGAGCAAATGACCACATTCGAGCTGCCTGTGAAAACTAAGTGTCCCACGAGTGTGGTGTTACCAGCAACACACATGGGTGTGACTGTGCCAAACTCCCCCCCCACCCTCACACACACACACACACACACACACACACACACACACACACACACACACACACACACACACACACACACACACACACACACACACACACACACACACACACACAGCTTGTGGAGTGTGTTGTCGCCCTCCCCCAACACAAACACACCATGACTCCAACATTATCAGCTATGGCTGAGGGTCCCAGAGTCCGGCCTCTGTCCAGCGCGGAGCGCTGCTGGAACAGCTGACCGCTGTGTACTGCAACTCAACTGCAGAACACGCAATGCACATGTGTGGGTGGGCGCTCATGCCTTCATGACATGCTGATCATTATGTACAGACACGAACACATGAGGACAGGCCAGTGTTTGAGCACGCAGCAAGGTGTGACGTTCGCCAGGCAGGCTGATGTCACTTCCACCATGTAAATTGTAGTTTACATAACAGACAGAAAACATGGAAATTAAATAAAACAAATAAGGGTAAATGTGTGAACTCATTCATGTGTGATCATTTTGCTGTGGACATACAACACCTGTCAGCTGACTGCCGACTGTCAGCTGGACCTGACTGTGCATGCAAGGTGTTACATTAAAAGCACAGACATTAGACAGGTGCAGGACAAAAATTAATAATACATACATAAAATTAAAATCACAGAACAAAGGAACAGGGAGTGAGCCTTTTTTTTCTGTAAGCTGATGAGGTCCGCAGACAAATGGGCGTGTCCCTACGACCTGCAGCTGTTCAGATATCTGTGCTCGCAAGTCACAGCTGGAGAACACCTGTAGTGGCATGTAGAATATGACCTCGGATAACTTCAGCGTGAAGTGTGGGTATCAGCGTGCTGTCTTCACGTGGAAATAAATTAAAAACACATATCATCTGTCAACTGACCGCCACGTCAGTGCACCACAACGCTGGATGCCACCATGAGGCATGTGTATCTGTGGGATTTCCCCACATTGTAACTATTAAAACACATATCATATTTGCAATGCGGTCACCAATGGATCACTGTGCGCTGGACACGCCATGCCAGCTGATATGTTCATGACACGAGAGTCAGCTCTTCATGAGACAAGAGCTGGCTCTTCATGAGATGAGAGCCCGGCTGATGTCTTCATGAGACAAGTGCATCAGGTAATTCATGTAAAACATAAAAGGGAGAACAGTGATCCACGTCATTCATTATTTCCTGGTGTATGTCTAGGTGGAGGCTATGTCCGCTCTTTATAACAGGAATTAAGTATTACAAATTGTAGTGTTTTTTTATTTTTTGCTCCACTGCTGTGTGCATGACTTTCCACATGCTCACACTGTGTTCATGTGTGTGAACATGAGGGTGCACAAAATCACTGCCGTGGTATCCTGCACACTGTCCGACCGTGTGTCCCTCCCGACAGCAGGTGAAATGTTTCACGGTTCCCCATTTCGTGTTTTGTTCGTGGATTTTTGTCCGGTTTCTGCTTCTTTCACCCAATTTTGTTTTGTGTGTGAAGGGGCCCTTAATTTGGCTCAACATAAAGTGCTTCAGTTGGTAAGACTAAAGTGAACTAATTTTTGTCCAAATAAGGTAACAAGTTGGTGTAAATAATACTCATTAATTTAGACCAACATAATAATGTGGTTCAATTGGTAACACTCAAATGAATTGTTTTTCCCAAATAAGTTAACAAGTTTGTTGTAAATTTTACTCATTAAGTTGGACTAACATAATAATGTGCTTTGGTTGGTAGCAAATACAATATGTTTGAGTAAATAAGTGAACAGACTGGCATGAATATTTCTTATTAATTTTGTTTGAACAAACCTAATTGTCAGGGTTTGAAATTTTGTCTGGTTTTCTGTTTTGTTTATTTATTTTTTTTGGTCTGTTTTGTTATTTATTTTTGGTTCATTGGTTTTCTGCGTGTTCATTCTCTTGCTGGGTTTTCTGCTTGGGTCTGTCTGTCTCTATCTCTCTTGTCTGTCTCTGGGTTCTTGGTAGTGGGTATCTCTCTCTCTCTCTATGGCCACGCCCTTGTTCTGGTGCTTTCCAAGCACACCTGTTCCAGATTTGCTGCTCATCACCTGGGTTATATAAGGTTCACTGGGTGCAGTAGTTCCTCACCAGCTTGATGTGCCTTGTGCCTTCTCTTCAGCTCTGTTTTTCGTGTTCCATTGTCCTGCCTGCCTCGTTGTGTACCTGACCTCCTGCCTGTTTGAACGACCACGCCTTAGCCTGATGATTTTTGTACTGCTGTGTTTTTTGGACTGCCTTCTTGTGTACCAACCTCTGCAATCCACACCAGTAAAGCCTTTTGCTAATCACAGCTGTTTGTTTGAGCCTCGCATTTGTGTCCAACCGTTTTTGACCAACCTGCCTGTCACCAATGATGTGCTTTTGTTGTAACACTCAAATGAATTAAGTTTGTCTAAATAAGTTAACAAGTTGGTGAAAATTTTACTTATAAAGGTAATTTGGACTGACATAATAAAGTCCTTCAATTTGTAATACTGAAATGAATTGGGACAGCATGGTGTGGTTAGCACTGTTGCCTCACAGCGAGAAGGTCATGGGTTCAATTCTCCCCTGTGGCCTTTCTGTGTGGAGTTTGCAATTTCTCCCTGTGTTTGCGTGGGTTTCCTCTGGGTGCTCCAGCTTCCTCCCACATCCAAAGACATGCAGGTTAGGTAGACTGGAATCTTTAAATTGTCCGTAGGTGTGCATGCGGGTGTGAATGTGTTTGTTTGTCTATATGTGGTCCTGCAACAGACTATTGTCCTCTCCAGAGTGTACCCCGCCTTGCGCTCTATGACTGCTGGGATAGGCTCCAGTACCCACGACACCTTAATTGGACTAAGCGGTCGAAGATGAGTGTGTGTGTGTTGGTGTGTATGTGTGTGTGTGAAATGAATTGGGCTTGTCCAGTTAAGTTAACAAGCAGATGTAAATGTTACTTATTAAGTTAACTTGTTTAAGTTACATAATAAAGTGCATACATTGGGGTTGGGCAATTGGATAATTCCATCGTCCATACATAATAAAGTATTTCACTTGTTGATACTCAAATCAACTTACAATCAACAATTAACTTTGTCCAATTAAGTTAAATTGGTGACAATATTACTTATTAAGTTAACTTGGGTCAACTTGTTTAACCAAGTTAAGTTGGATCAACCTGATTCATTTGCGTGTGATCAAATGAAGCACTTCATTTGATTGCCCATACTTTGTAGTCAATAAGCAAATGTAAGAAAATGTCAGTAGCCATAGCTTGAGAAATAAAATGAAAAAGATTTGATTTAATGTCAACAATAATGTAAACTTGATGCCATCTCCCCAGCTGTTGGATAAAATCCAAAACGTCACATCTCAAGTGAAAATAGAAAACATCTGCTCCATTTTCAGATCTCATCTCATCCCGAATAATTCACCAGGTACTGTATCTGTCATACATAATATGTCACAATTATCTGCTCAGGACACACACAAATCCTTCAGGGAAGGTTATTGTTTTTAAAGCCCCATTTTTCTTTAGATCCATTAAACATCTTCAGAATCTGTCTGTGACAGCAGCTGTAAGATGGAGAAAAAGCATCAGAGAATAGGTGCTTATATGGAATACTATCCACTCACAGGCTGTGTGTGTGCAGACATTATTATCAGCAATGATGTCACTGGCCACCATGGCAACTACTTATATCTTATGCAGTAAATTTCACCAAATATAAATAATGATGTAGTTTTGTAGTAGTATGTCACAGCTTGGGGGTGGTGGACAAACAGTTAGTGCTCTTGTCTCGAGTGCGGTAGGTTCCCGGTTCAGACCCCACCCCTACTCATTCTCCATGAAATGTGGAGTTTTATACATCTGGCATAAAACATGTGCCAATTCAACATGCAAATCCACCTCGGGTTTGATGCGGCAACCCCAAGTGAAAAACAAAGGAGAAGCCGAAGGGACTCACTTACTTACTTATGCAACAAACATCCCTTGATATATACATTTAAATGATGACATAAGCCACAATTTATAGATGAGTAATTTTAAGATTAAAAATTTGTGGAGCAAAACAAGCACATTATCTTTAGAAGTAATATTAATTGTAAGGTGTTTGTGAATAAGATTCTAGTTGATGCACCTTTAATAGAATGTACCAAGTAATATGTTTATGTGTGTAAATGTTCTTTAATTTGAAAATCTTTATTTGCATGCATGTTAAGGTTGGGGAGGGTAGACTTAATTGGGACATCATGATGTCTACAGTCAAAAAAATCAAAAGGGATGTCCAAATCAGGTGTGTTTGTGTGTGTGTGTGTGTGTGTGTGTGTATCTTGGGGGAGGACCTGGTTTGAGTTTGTATACATACTTTATTTTACACTTTTAAAAATATCTCTTCATGAATTAAATCATAAGATAACTGCTATTTTTATTTACCCATAGTAATTTACTAATTTACAGTGATAGGCCAAGTAAAAGTGCACCTCAACTGATTTTCTCAAGCAACTCTTGCCTGGCAATGTTCAGAGCAGCCGGGTCTCCCTCACTATTGAGCAAAAGTCATGAAAAGTCTGGTTGACTCTTCTTGATATCTGGGATTAATTTTTACGTGTCCGGTAAGAAAACTGAGCGGTGAGTTGTGTCACTGCTGCAATTGGGCTGCTCTGAGCCAAGCAGCATAGTATCTAACCATGACACACTGATACTCAAACTCAGACTGCCTGCCTCATTTCAGCCAGCTCACAACTTTGATGACTTGTCGCATCTTGGCAGAACTCCAGTTCGGTGAACTCTTCTTGATATCAGTGATTTTTTACTATACACATCACAAAAATTGGACACTAAGTTGTGCAACACTGTGACTACTGGGCCACTCCAAATTGAGCAGCAGAGTACTTCCCCAGGAAACTCTACCAGACCATGCTTGGACTGCCCACCATGGTCCAGCCATTGGTTGGTTTGCAACTGCCGAGCACAGTCATGTCACATCTCAGGAACAAATCAACACTCATTGACATCTTTTGTTTGTGCACTCTCTGGCTGACAGTCCTGGAATTATATATTCATCAGTTCTCCATTTGATTTCTGGGGATATTCTGGGTGCATGGCTTCACTATGGTGAGTCATCAGTCAGTTATTGCTGATGGATGATGGAATCGTCCAATAGCCCAACCCCGCTGTATGCTAACATATGTTGCATTCCCTTTCCTTGTCCATTACTTTGGACACCTGTATTAGCTAAATATACTCAACAAAAATATAAACGCAACACTTTGGTTTTGCTCCCATTTTGTATGAGATGAACTCAAAGATCTAAAACTTTTTCCACATACACAATATCACCATTTCCCTCAAATATTGTTCACAAACCAGTCTAAATCTGTGATAGTGAGCACTTCTCCTTTGCTGAGATAATCCATCCCACCTCACAGCTGTGCCATATCAAGATGCTGATTAGACACCATGATTAGTGCACAGGTGTGCCTTAGACTGCCCACAATAAAAGGCCACTCTGAAAGGTGCAGTTTTATCACACAGCACAATGCCACAGATGTCGCAAGATTTGAGGGAGCGTGCAATTGGCATACTGACAGCAGGAATGTCAACCAGAGCTGTTGCTTGTGTATTGAATGTTCATTTCTCTACCATAAGCCGTCTCCAAAGGCGTTTCAGAGAATTTGGCAGTACATCCAACCAGCCTCACAACCGCAGACCACGTGTAACCACACCAGCCCAGGAACTCCACATCCAGCATGTTCACCTCCAAGATCATCTGAGACCAGCCACTCAGACAGCTGCTGAAACAATCGGTTTGCATAACCAAAGAATTTCTGCACAAACTGTCAGAAACCGTCTCAGGGAAGCTCATCTGCATGCTCGTCGTCCTCATCGGGGTCTCGAACTGACTCCAGTTCGTTGTCGTAACCGACTTCAGTGGGCAAATGCTCACATTCCCTGGCATTTGGCACGTTGGAGAGGTGTTCTCTTCACGGATGAATCCCGGTTCACACTGTCCAGGGCAGATGGCAGACAGCGTGTGTGGCGTCGTGTGGGTGAGCGGTTTTCTGATGTCAGTGTTGTGGATCGAGTGGCCCATGGTGGCGGTGGGGTTATGGTATGGGCAGGCGTCTGTTATGGACGAAGAACACAGGTGCATTTTATTGATGGCATTTTGAATGCACAGAGATACCGTGACGAGATCCTGAGACCCATTGTTGTGCCATACATCCAAGAACATCACCTCATGTTGCAGCAGGATAATGCACGGCCCCATGTTGCAAGGATCTGTACACAATTCTTGGAAGCTGAAAATGTCCCAGTTCTTGCATGGCCGGCATACTCACCGGACATGTCACCCATTGAGCATGTTTGGGATGCTCTGGACCGGCGTATACGACAGCGTGTACCAGTTCCTGCCAATATCCAGCAACTTCGCACAGCCATTGAAGAGTGGACCAACATTCCACAGGCCACAATTGACAACCTGATCAACTCTATGCGAAGGAGATGTGTTGCACTGCATGAGGCAAATGGTGGTCACACCAGATACTGACTGGTACCCCCCCCCCCCCCCCCAATAAAACAAAACTGCACCTTTCAGAGTGGCCTTTTATTGTGGACAGTCTAAGACACACCTGTGCACTAATCATGGTGTCTAATCAGCATCTTGATATGGCACACCTGTGAGGTGGGATGGATTATCTCAGCAAAGGAGAAGTGCTCACTATCACAGATTTAGACTGGTTTGTGAACAATATTTAAGGGAAATGGTGATATTGTGTATGTGGAAAAAGTTTTAGATCTCTGAGTTCATCTCATACAAAATGGGAGCAAAACCAAAAGTGTTGCGTTTATATTTTTGTTGAGTGTATGAGTACAACCTTTACTCGTGCATCACACGAGTAAAGCTTGTCAACATTTAACCGTGACTACAGATAGTTAACAGGAAATTACTGTTAAAAAAAAAAGCCTTCTGGCTGTTTAAAACAGTTTAAAAAATAATAAAGAAGGCCCCAAGGTGTCTCCAAAGTGTGGTGGATGTGGCACATACTGCCAGGCCTGACCTGCAAAAAAGAAGGAGCTGACAACATCAGTGAGGTGTTGTTTCTGTGTGTGGCAGGGCAATCAGGCAGACAGAGGGCAGCGGTGAGTCACTCCATACAGATCACCAAGAGGAGGATACGGTAAGTAGATTATCTCTAAATCAAAGGTTGCCAGCTCTATCTCAGAATAAGGACAGACAGGCAATCTTTCTTTCTGCCTCTTTGTGTATCTCTTTTCAGGCCCCTGTCATCTTCTGTCTCCTCTTCATCACTTTTTTTGTCTTTCCTTACTGTTTATATGTTTTGTTTCCTTCCCTCTTGACAATATTTTTTTCCTCAGTTTGCTCAAATATGAAAGCCTTGGCAATAAAATCAACAGTGTTTCATTGGTAGTTAGATAGAAATTGGAATAAGAAGCATGTGCCTGTCTTTACACAGCTTTGGAGGCCAATATTTTCTTAATACTGTGATCATGCAATGCCTTTTACATACGGAAATCTATCTGTGTTTCAACGCGTGTAACCATCACAACCCACATACTTCCATAAGTCATTCGGCTTGGCACAGGTGTTATGTTGTGTGGGCCGCTGAAGAGGAGGTACTGCTGGCCCACCACCAACAGAGTGATGTACGCGACTGATGCTAGCAAAGTAGCTTATGTGATAAATCTGCTTCGCGGGGAGGCACGCGCTTGGGCTACAGCGCTCTGGGAGCAGAACTCACGGCTCCTTCATACGTACGCTGGGTTTGTACGGGAGCTCAGAACGGTGTTCGATCATCCCAACAGAGGAGAGTCCGCTTCAACCGCGCTACTGTCCATACGACAGGGACGTCGGAGCGCAGCTGCCTATGCAGTCGCCTTCCGCATCGCGGCGGTGAGATCCGGCTGGAATAGCACTGCCCTCCGCGCTGCCTTTGTAAACGGACTGTCTCTGGTCCTAAAAGAGCACCTGGTGGCTAAGGACGAACCGCGGGATTTAGATGGGCTCATCGATCTAGTCATACGACTCGACAACCGGTTAGAAGAACGCCGTCGGGAACGAGGCGAAGGGCGTGGCCAGGCACGCGTCGTCCCTCTCCCTCCCCACGCTCCTCTGTTCCTGCGTTCCGTGGGGTCACAGCTCCCCCTACTGACGAAGCTAGGGACACGAGTAGGGCAACATTTAGGGCACCAGATGCACAGAGGAGATGGACCCACGGAGCGTGTCTTGGTTGTAGTTCAATGGAGCACCATGTGAGAGACTGCCCTGAGCGGTCAAACGCCAAACGCCCGCCCCTAGAGACTGGGCCAGGGGTGGGCCAAAACATTCACGTGGGACACACCCACATTGCTACATGACTCCCAGTCACGATCCTTTATGAGGATTCAACCCTGAAGGCCCCAGCACTGGTAGACACGGGCTCTGAGGGGAATCTGCTTGACAGTAGATGGGCCAGGGAGATAGGGCTCCCTCTGGTGGCTCTTACCTCACCTGTGCAGGTTCGGGCGCTAGATGGCTCCCTACTCCCACCAATCACACATAAGACACCTCCAGTAACTCTGGTGGTGTCAGGTAACCACCGAGAGGTGATCGAGTTCTTCGTGACTCAGGCCACCTCCCGTGTGGTTTTAGGGTTTCCATGGATGCTAAAGCACAATCCCCGGATTGATTGGCCGTCCGGGGTAGTGGTTCAGTGGAGCGAAACCTGCCATCGGGAGTGTCTAGGTTCCTCGGTTCCTCCCGGCTCCCAAGCTAAGGAGGAGGTCCAAGTCCCGCCCAATCTGAAGGCGGTGCCAGCGGAGTACCATGACCTCGCTGATGTGTTCAGCAAGGATCTGGCTCTTACGCTTCCTCCTCACCGCCCGTACGATTGTGCCATTGATTTGGTTCCAGGCAGTGAGTTTCCGTCCAGTAGGCTGTACAACCTCTCACGGCCGGAGCGTGAATCAATGGAGACCTACATCCGGGACTCATTAGCTGCCGGGTTGATCCGGAATTCCACCTCTCCGATGGGTGCTGGTTTCTTTTTTGTGGGTAAAAAGGATGGCGGGCTTCGTCCATGCATTGACTATAGGGGTCGGACCGGTGCGAGGCCGCGTTCAAGGAGTTGAAACGGCGCTTCTCGTCTGCACCAGTTCTGGTGCAGCCCGATCCTAGCCGCCAGTTAGTGGTTGAAGTGGATGCCTCGGACTCAGGGATAGGAGCGGTGCTCTCCCAGAGCGGGAAGACTGATAAGGTCCTTCACCCGTGTGCCTATTTTTCTCGCAGGTTGACCCCCGCTGAACGGAATTATGACGTCGGCAATCGGGAACTCCTTGCTGTGAAAGAGGCCCTCGAAGAGTGGAGACATCTGTTGGAGGGAACAGCCGTGCCGTTCACGGTTTTCACTGACCATCGGAACCTGGAGTACATCAGAGCCGCCAAGCGTCTGAACCCCAGGCAAGCCCGCTGGTCACTGTTCTTTGGCCGTTTTGACTTCCGGATCACCTACCGTCCCGGGACCAAGAATCAGAGATCGGATGCATTGTCCCGGGTGCACGAAGATGAGGTCAAAACGGAACCGTCGGATCCCCCGGATCCCATCATCCCGGAGTCCGCTATCGTGGCCGCCCTCACCTGGGACGTGGAGAAGACCGTCCGGGAGGCCCTGACCCGTGTCCCGGACCCCGGAAACGGACCAAAAAACAGACTATACGTCCCACCAGAGGCTAGGGCTGCAGTCCTGGACTTCTGTCACGGTTCTAAGCTCTCCTGTCACCCAGGGGTGCGAAGGACCGTGGCAGTCGTCCGGCAACGCTTCTGGTGGGCATCCCTGGAGACCAACGTCCGGGACTACGTCCAGGCCTGTACCACCTGTGCCAGGGGCAAGGCCGACCATAGGAAGACCTCAGGGCAGCTACAGCCATTGCCCGTGCCTCATCGCCCCTGGTCCCACATCGGCCTGGACTTCGTCACGGGTCTCCCGCCGTCCCAGGGAAACACCGTTGTCTTCACGATAGTGGACCGTTTCTCCAAGGCGGCCCACTTCGTGGCCCTCCCGAAGCTCCCTACGGCCCAGGAGACAGCGGACCTCCTGGTCCACCACGTCGTCCGTCTGCATGGCATACCATCAGACATCGTCTCCGATCGCGGTCCCCAGTTCACCTCACATGTCTGGAGGAGCTTCTGCCGGGAACTGGGGGCCACGGTCAGCCTCTCGTCTGGGTACCACCCCCAGACCAACGGGCAGGCAGAGCGGGCGAATCAAGAACTGGAGCAGACACTTCGCTGTGTGACAGCCGCGCACCCGACGGCCTGGAGTACCCACCTGGCCTGGATCGAGTACGCCCACAACAGCCAAGTGTCATCAGCCACCGGCCTCTCCCCGTTTGAGGTGTGCTTGGGGTATCAGCCCCCCTTGTTTCCGGTGGTTGAGGGAGAGGTCGGTGTGCCCTCGGTCCAGGCCCACCTACGGAAGTGCCGTCGGGTGTGGCGGGCCGCCCGCTCTGCCTTGTTGCAGGCCCGGACGAGGGCGAAGAGACATGCAGACCGGCGGCGAGCCCCGGCCCCCAAGTACCGTCCTGGGCAGGAGGTCTGGTTGTCCACGAAGGACATTCCCCTACAGGTTGATTCTCCAAAACTGCAAGAACGGTACATCGGACCTTATAAGATCCTCAAGGTCATCAACCCCGCCGCAGTGAGGCTCCAGCTTCCGGCCTCACTGCGGATCCATCCAGTCTTCCACGTTTCCCGGATCAAGCCTCTTCACACCTCACCCCTCTGCACCCCGGGTCCGGCGCCGCCTCCTGCCCGGATCATCGACGGAGCACCGGCTTGGACTGTCCGCCGGCTCCTTGACGTCCGTCGGATGGGCCGGGGTTTTCAGTATCTGGTGGACTGGGAGGGGTACGGCCCCGAGGAGCACTCCTGGGTGAAGAAGGGCTTCATCCTGGACCCGGCCCTCCTGGCCGACTTCTACCGACGCCATCCGGACAAGCCCGGTCGTGCGCCAGGAGGCGCCCGTTGAGGCGGGGGTCCTGTTGTGTGGGCCGCTGAAGAGGAGGTACTGCTGGCCCACCACCAACAGAGGGCGCCCTGCCTGGAGTGCGGGCTCCAGGCACCAGAGGGCGCTGCCGCATCATGGGAGTAGCCTGGGTGACAGCTGTCACCCATCACCAGACACAGCTGTTCTACTCAGCACCGAGGTATATCAGGAGGACGGCGTCTCCACCTCAGTGCCGAGATATCGCCTTGAGATAGAGGTAAACTACTCTGCAGCATATTCTGTATATTTGATAATACGTGTTAAACCTTTCAGGACAGCTGACTACCGAAAGCCAATTGCTTGGATAAGTACTCACCTTCCTGTTTTAACGTGACGAGAGGTGGAGGCGGCTTCTTCCCTCTCCGTGTTACTGGGTGCAGCCGCATCCACACCTGTGTTTGTTGCTCTCTCTTGCCAGCAGTACCGGATCCGACGAGCGGAGGCAGTGGCCACCTGGGACTTCGGGACTTGGCGGTTCCAGTATTTCCAGGGTTCGGTGGCAGAGGAGATCTGGGTGGTTCCGGTTCGACTCGGACGGACGTCTCCTACCTTCGAGCCTGCCCACACGACACCAGCAGAATTCGGCTTAATCCCAAATTGTTGATTGTTGTATTGGTTGTGCTCGTTTCACAACAGTAAAACTTGTTATTTACCTTCTCCATTGTCCGTTCATTTGCGCCCCCTGTTGTGGGTCCGTGTTCCTACACTTTCACAACATGTTAAGCAAAATATCCACTAGAGGGTACTGGAGACTGTCTCAAATATCCACTTATTCAAATTGATTCATTTTCAAGTATAACAAGAAAACAGAATAAGTTGTGACATGACACTGGTGCAAGAGTCAGTGAAAGATTTATTTGTCTTGCCCTGATCAAAATGGTGTGAACCAAGGCCTTTCAAAAGTTAGCTGGAACCGGTTGCAGTTCTCCATAAATGGTATTCTTCTTGGAACATTTAAAAAGCTAGATGTCTTGAAGGGGGATGGGGGTGTCTCTTACGTGATGGATGTTGGTGTAATTAAAAAGGACCATGAAGAGAGCCCAGTTTAAATGTGTCATTCCCACCTTCCAAGTCTCAGCTCATCACAATTTGTTTTGAACAAACATTAATATGTGTCGAATTGTGTTTCCGCTTTTTGTCACTATGTGACATATGTGGAAATGCTAACCCTAACCCTAACCACTGCCGTAACCATGAAAATTCAGTAAGGTATATCTTATATATTATATTCCAATGCTAAGGTGGAACTATGCCAGTATACAAAGGTATATCTAAAAAGGAAGAGTAAAATAGGAGAGTAGAAAAGAGTAGAGTAGAGCCACTTAGGTGCCTGGTTTTGAGAACCAGGGATGTAGGTTAAAAAGCTTTTTTTATCCCATGGGAACTCTCCCTACCAACCCAAGCAACTCAAGAAAAAGGTATATATAATATAATAAATAATAAGACATAAGAAGGATAAGACATCACAGGAGAAGATTGTAGTAAAGGTAATTTAGTATGTAGACTAGTAGTAAAATCAAATATATTTAGTAGGCTAAGCTATAGAAGGAGAAGCTATAAGTGTGTGAGTGTACTGGTATCTATCTAAAGTAACTCTGTTAGCATACTATAGGAAAATAAAAAGTATAATCATTATGCTATCAAATGGAAACCTAAGAACTTAGGTACTATATACTGATATCTTTAAAGGAAGACTTAAACTGATGAATCATTAAAAACCTACACCATGTAAAATAGAATTGTAAATGGTGAAAATAAGCTAGTTATAGTAGAAGAGCTAAATTAGCCATGAATAAGCCAACCGTACCTAGCAAGCAAACACGATAAACAAAAATGGTTATTGGTGTATAAAGTATAATAGCGTAGTTAAACCTACAGTAATGGTATTAACAAATACATATAATATAAATGTGGGCAAAAGTATGAATTAATGTGGGTTATCAAACACAAAAGAGCCAACTATTTTGTAAGCTACGATGAACGTTGCTAAGTCCGGCTAGATAAGCTAATGCTAACTGTATAACTAATTGTACCCCACTCCTCCAATATTTACTTAAATATAATAATATTAAAAAGGGGGGAACAAGAAAAAGTAAAGCGTGTGGAAATGTATATGGAGACATAAGTACATATATTTGCAGAAAAGAGAAAAACGGCGGCCGTTTTAATCACCAAACCTGCAGCTGCCAGTGTTACACATCTTGCTGTTTCTTCTTCTTCTTCTTCTGCTATTATGCTATTACCATGACCCTAACCATAATCCAGATAGCTAGCAGACAGATCCGTCTGTTATCAGACAGAAATGATGCTGCTGATAAAACACGTTTCCCCACCCGTCACTAAGTAACACAAAGGGGCTACTTAACTTGTCACATAGTGACGCAAAGGGCACTGTCTGAACATCAAAACGTGACAAGTTGGGAGCCAAAATGTGTTGGTCATTCCTGAGTTGTGTGCTATTCAAATTGTACTACAATCCCATTGAAAATTTCTAACAACAGCAACCATGGCGATAATTGAAGAATTCATGTTTCTACCGCTAAAGAAGCACCAGAGTAGGCAGCAGCATAGTTGACGTTGAGCTGAGTAGTCATTAAGTACTTCACAACAAGGATATATATTAAAAAATCTCAACAATATATTCCTTCATTATGAAACTTGTCCTTTTGCTTAGAGTTATGTATCATTGGACTCTGGCTACAGTAAGCATGTTTCGATGAATTATCCAGGATTACCCATTTTGTAAGAGGATGATTGTTTGTGGATGAGATCAATGTGCTACAAAAAATACTCCAAGAAAGTCAGATTTATTAAGGTAGCCAAAATACTATGAAGAAAAACAGATCTTTTCTTTCCTTCACAAACAAAATGTTAGATTTGTGAGAAAAAAATGTAACATTTGTCTGTGATAACCACAGTATATAGAAGCATCTTTACATTTTTTTGGTCAGCTTTGCTTTAACTAGTTTTGAGCCAAATATTTTCCTTTTTACTACCATAGACTTTGAACTTGGCACAGGCAGCTTAAAATAAGTAATTTTGACAAAACCACCAGCTGGATGTAAAAGCATATTTATTTGATTGTTATGACATATGATATAGATATAATACTGCCTTTGCACTTATGGAGATGTTTGTATTTCTATGAGAAGCTTTGAATCAGTTAGATTTTTTCTAATGAGTCTCAAAAAACAGTTACTGCTTATTACTATTTTGCATTCCGGGGTAGTGTAAAGGCACACAGTCAGTACATATTCATGTACTCATTTGTACAGCTTATATTATTGTAATTAAGTTCCCAGTAAGTATACATATGTGTAATTTGTATTATTGTAATTAAGTTGTCACTGTGTGTATGAAATGCATGTAATCAAGCTATTGCACACTTTCTTGTATATGTGTGTAATCCCTTAAGACATAATTGCTTCAATTTGAAATCCGAGGTTTGTTACATGACAGACTATATCCTTTTCAGCCTGTACAATGATGGAGCTATGATTCAAGATGTAAGTACAACAGTTTATTTCTTGTATGTGTGAGACGTACAAGATGTTCTACAGCCTTTACAATGACGGATTTGCAGTCGGAGAAGCACAACTTCAGAGTGAATGTGTGTGTGTGTGTGTGTGTGTTCTTGAGTGTGATGGATCGGCTTTGGGTTGACACGATGTCCAACAAGAGTGTAGTACAAGCTCCTTCTGGTCTACATGCTCTGTGCATTTACTCAGCTAACTAGGTTTCCTCTTGTGGTAAGCCCTCTCCTGGCAGCTTTCTTTCTTTTTGACTGGTTTCATATGTTGTACTTTATTATGTTTGAGTATTTCATTTTTTTAATGTTTATTTTTTAAAATAATATTTGTATATTGCGTTTTCATTTTACTTTGTTTAAGTTGCTGGGTTCTTTTTTCTGATAATATCTTAAATTTTTCTGTAATAATGGACATTATAAGGACTGTGGTAACATTTTAGCCACCCTTTTGTCTGTTTTATTGTGTCTATCTGTCTGTCTGTCTGTCTCTACATGAGGTTTGTATTTCTATTCTTCATTCAATAATCTCATGACTATTTGGACAAATAATAATAATAAGTACCTAAGGAGTGGCAAACTGGGTTGGTGGTCCTCATATTTAAAAAGGGGGCCAGAGAGGGTGTGTCAATTACAGGAGCGTCATACTACTCAGTCTTCCTGGTAAACTCTATTCCAGGGTGGTAGAAAGGAGAGTCAAACCTCGGATTGAAATGGAACAATGCAGGTTCCCTCCTGGCCACAGAACAACCGACCAGCTCTTCTCTCTCACAAGGATCTTGGAGGGGGCCTGGGAGTATGTCCCCCTGTGGACTTGCCAAGGGCGTAAGATTGGGTATCCCAGGAGATACTGTGGGAGGTGCTGCAGGAGTATGGAGTGAGGGGGTCCCTTCTCAGGGCCATCCAAACTCTGTACACAAAGCGAGAGCTGTGTCCGGGATCTTGACAGTAAGTTGGACTTGTTTCTGGTGGGGGTTGGCCTCCACCAGGCTGCGCCTTGTCACCAGTCCTTTTTGTGATATTCATTGACAGGATATCAAGGTCTAGTCGGGGAGATGAGGGTTTCCAGTTTGGTGGGCTCAGGGTCTCATCACAGCTTTATGTAGATGATGTGGTCCTTTTGGTCTCATCAGCCTGTGATCTCCAACACTCACTGTATCAGTTTGCAGCCAAGTGTGAAGCGGCTGGGATGAGGATCAACACCTCTAAATCTGAGGCCATGGTTCTCAGCAGGAAACCAATGGATTGCCTACTTCTGGTAGGGAATGTGGTCTTGTCCCAAGCGAAGGAGTTCAAGTACCTCGGGTCTTTTTCACAAGTGAGGAGACAATGGAGCATGAGTTTGGCCGGAGAATCGGCGCAGCAGGGGCGGTATTGGATTCGCTCCACCGTACTGTTGTGATGAAAAGGGAGCTCAGCCAAAAGGCAAAGCTCTCAATCTACTGGTCAATCTTCTTTCCGACTCTCATCCATGGTCATGAGAGTTGGGTCATGACCGAAAGAACTAGATCGCGGGTACAAGCAGCCGAAATGGGCTTCCTTAGGAGGGTGGCTGGTGTCTCCCTTAGAGATAAGGTGAGAAGCTCGGTCATCCATGGGGAACTTGGAGTAGAGCCGCTGCGCCTTTGCATTGAAATAAGCCAGCTAAGGTGGTTTGGGCATCTGGTAAGATGGGTGCCTCCATGGGGAGGTGTTCCAGGCACGTCCATCCGGGGAAGACCCAGGACTAGGTGGAGAGATTATATCTCCACTCTGGCCTGGGAACGCCTCCGGATCCCCCAGTCAGAGGTTGTAAATGTGGCATGGGAAAGGGAAGTCAGGGGTCCCCTGCTAGTGCCGTTGCCTCTACGACCTGATCTCGGATGAGCGGATGAAGATGAGTGATGAGTGTAACTTATTTTTTATTTTTGTTTTTGGCCCGTGTACTACCCTTGACATGACAACACAAAAAAACTGATTATGATAATCACTAAATGTAATTGCTTGTAAAAACAAGCTTGTTTGTAACCCAGTTTTCTTGTAAAATGCATGTGATTACTTAAATTAAATATATAAATAAAAGCAGTTCTATCACTAAAAAGACATAGATAAATGCAATCACCTTCTAAGTTCATTCCTGGGGGGTTGCAAGAGCAGATCCAGTATGGGTCTGTATCTTGATTTGGCACAACATTTACTCTAATTGCCCTTCCTGACACAACCCCACATTACATGGAGAGTGAGTACAGATGGTTTTGAACCAATAACATTCAGTTTTAGAGGCAAGTGCAGTTACACCCATGCTGTTCAAAAGTGACTGCATGTTTTACTTATTTTAAACAGGTTTTCCATTTCTTTTTTTAAAGTTATAGGTAAAATCCTTTCACAATACTCAATGCATAAATCAAAAACATAAAAAGTGCATCTTGTAATATAATATAATAGAATACAACACATAAACACCAGCGATATAGTGTTGCATTTCAGTGCTGTTCTTTTGAAACAACTTTTATGAAATTCTTTATAAGTTGCTTTACATTGCGCACCCCAAACAGACATACAGTACTGTACAAATTCAATGTGTTCAAAAATCTTTGATAAATCACCTATGATCTCAAATATTTATGGATATATTCATGATATTTTAGTATGGAAAGTTCATAACATGGTTGACATATTTCAAAATCTGTTAATTGGGGCATCAGTGTTGCCAGATGAAGTAAAAGAACTTTTCCATGTACTGACCTGCTGCATGCCATAACAGCACAAGTTCCCACAGAAACCCCAGACTCTCATCTTCCTCTATTTACTTTGACTACCAGAGATGGAAAGTCCCTGCAGAGCATCACTGCAATGCACGAAGCCACAGACACAAAGGGCCATTATAAAGAGACAATTTATATTTCATATGCTCCTGTTTGATTCTGTTTGGGCCACAATGCTACAAATGGAGGTGACATGGTTAAAGTATTTATGCTATGTAACCCAACAGTCTATGTATTAGTAATACAGGGAGTGAAGAGAAACATATTCTTTGTCTTATACCCCATTTGTTGTCAGGACGGATTCACTCATTCAGCAAGATGCTGTACAGGGAGAACAAGACAAATGTAACAGGCAGAGAGGTGTGTGTGTGTGTGTGTGTGTGGGTGAGAACGGTTAAAGCTGAAGTATCATTGTAAATCACTTTAAGAGTCTGCCTCAGAAGAAGCCTAATATAGATGTACTGCATTTACCCTTAATCCAAGGCACGCTTGTCGACAATGATTGTTCTCTATGCACCTCAAGCTATATATATATATATATATATATATATATATATATATATATATATAAGCAATAATATAACACGATTCATGAATATAAACTACATTAAATACATCAAAAAGGCACATAACGTAAGTCTCGTTACATTGTAGAACAGGTATAACAGTATGACAGTCAGCAGATAGTTTCAACCAAAGTAAATTTGAATTAGCTATACACGCCAGTCACCAGTTTTAATGCAATGTGCAGACTTGTAACACTAGAAGTAATTTGGGGTTCAGTGTTTTGCTCAAAGACATTTTGACTCTCACAACTCAAAAAAAACCAAAAGTTGATCCATCAACAGGTCTGCGAGCATGTGCCGATGCTATGCCTTGCTGCATCCACGACACATTACATTGCATTACATTCATTTAGCTTTAATCTAATGTGATTTACAAGTGCAGAATCAGAATCAGAAGAAGTTTATTGCCATTGCCAGTGAACAGGATTCACAGACTACGAATTTGCTTCGGTATAATGGTGCAACATTAAGAAGAGATAAAATGCTAAGATAAAATATAACATATGTGTCAAAATAAGATAAAATCTAAGATAAAAAAAAAGAAATATGAAATATGAAAGGCTGTGTGCAACAGAAAAAACAGAGAAACAGAAAAAACAGTGCAGTGGGAGGAGTGCAATTAAAAACCAAAGTACACTGTCTAAAGTGACCCGTGATAAAATGATAAAGTGACAGAGTTAAGCTTAAGGTGACTGAGTTATGAGGAGTTCATGAGTCTAACGGCAGAGGGGAAGAAACTGTTCTTATGGCGGGAGGTTCTGGTCCGGATGGACCGTAGCCTCCTGCCCGAGGGGAGTGGTTTGAACAGACCGTGTGCAGGGTGAGAAGGGTCAGCTGTGATCCGACCTGCTCGGCCCAGAGTCCTGGAGACGTGTAGGTCGTGGAGAGATGGAAGGCTACAGCCGATCACCTTCTCAGCAGAGGCCACAATGCGCTGCAGTCTGTGTCTGTCCCTGGCTGTGGCCCCGGCGTACCACACTGTGATGGAGGAGCAGAGGATGGACTCGATGATGGCCGTGTAGAACTGCACCATCAGCTGGACAGGCAGCTTGGCCTTCTTCAGCTGCCACAGGAAGTACATTCTCTGCTGGGCCTTCTTGATGAGGGAGCTGATGGTTGACTCCCACTTGAGGTCCTGGGTGATGGTGGTGCCGAGGAAGCGGTGACAGACCACAGTGGTGATGAGGCTGTTGGTGAGGGCGAGGGAGGGTGGGAGGGGCTGTGGCTTTCCTGAAGTCTACGATCATCTCCACTGTTTTCTGGGCGTTGAGCTCCAAGTTGTTGCTGCTGCACCAGGTCACCAGCCGGTCCATCTCCCTCCTGTAGGCAGACTCATCCCCATCTGAAATGAGTCCGATGAGGGTGGTGTCGTCCGCAAACTTGATGAGCTTTACAGAGTCGTGGCTGGAGGTGCAGCAGTTAGTGTAGAGGGAGAAGAGCAGAGGGGAAAGGACACAGCCCTGTGGAGATCCTGTGCTGAGAACCCGAGTGTTCGAGACATTTTTTCCCAGCCTCACACGCTGACTCCGGTCCGTCAGGAAGTCTGTGATCCACCTGCAGGTGGAGTTGGGCACGTGGAGCAGAGAAAGCTTGTCCTGGAGCAAAGCTGGAAGGATGGTGTTGAATGCAGAGCTGAAGTCCACAAACAGGATCCTAGCGTAGGTTCCTGGGGAGTCCAGGTGCTGCAGGATGGAGTGCAGGGCCAGGTTTATGGCGTCATCTACAGACCTGCTGGCTCTGTAGGCAAACTGCAGGGGGTCCAGGAGAGGGTCGGTGATCGACTTCAGGTGGAATAAAACCAGGCGTTCGAAGGTCTTCATGACTACAGACGTGAGAGCCACAGGCCTGTAGTCATTAAGTCCAGTGACGCGTGGTTTCTTGGGGACTGGAACTATGATTGAGGACTTGAAACAGACTGGAACATGGCATGACTCCAGGGAGGATCACAATCAAGCTGCATTTCGAAGGGTAACTTTAGCATAAAAATTTAGATGAGAATTCAGCATGAAGATAATTACCTTCTTTATCTTCTTTTTACCATATACAATCCACCAAGCAATGGTGCAAAATAAAAGTAAGCAATAGAAGAGAGACGTATATGGTAAGTGCAAGTTAGGCATATTAGGCTTGTTAAAGATGTTAGGAAAAGAGGAACTCTTGGAAGAGTTGGATATTCAAGAACCTTCTTGAAGAGGGAAGCCTTTGCTCTGATAATATATGGTCACTAGTTTCACCATCTGGGGATATTGAACAAGAACTGTCTGGATTGCCTTGATTGTAACAATGGTAGTGCCAGATGCTGGTCCAGAGGACAAAGGGTGGTATAGGCCTTGAACCGAGCTTTTAAATAGATGGGTGCAGAACCAGTGATCACTTTATAGGCAAACCACATGACAAAACTGAGCCAAGTCCAGAAAAGAAACCACTCAAGCAGCCAACCAGTGCATGCCCACTTCTCATAAGTAACTGTCTATCTGCCATAGCCAGCTGAAACATGAGCATGAGGCATCTACATGCTGGATCATACCCATAGAAACATACCACTTGGAATAAAATGTTCATTCTTTAAATTTCTATACCAGCTACATCCAATCAAGGGTCACCGGGTGGGAAGGTGACCTGGTTACCTTAGGATGGCTTTAAAGGTGACCCACCTGACTGGGCAAGAGGTAGGGTACACCTTGGATAGGCTCCAGTCTATCACAGAGTCACATGCAGACATATAAACACATTCATACCTACAGTCAATTTAGAGTTACCAGTTCACTAAATCTGCATGTCTTTGGAGATGGGAGGAAGCCAAGGCACCTGGAGGGAACCCATGCAAACACAGGGAGAACATACAAACTCCACACAGAAAGGACCAGGTTGGAAGCAATCCAAACACCTTCTTGCAGTGAGGCAACAGTGCTAATCACTTTGCAAATTTGCTGCCCTGTACAAAACTTTTAGGTGACATTTAATGAACATGGAGGTGATACTCTTCATCTGAGCCTCCCCGAGTAACCACTTGTTTGACGCAAATCCATTCCATCAATACCCAAGGATTCCCTGAAGAGACCTTGTATTAAAGACATCCTTAGGTTACTGGTTAGCATAAAAGTCTTCCAAGCATAAACTGACAGGAAGTGCCAGGATTAGAAACACTTGAACCTTCACTCTCCTGCAAAAGTATCGGCATTGCCAAACAGCTCTGTCCAGGGGCATCATGACTCCATAAGCTTTTCTCAAACATGTCTTAACCTCAAAGGTTGACGACCCAGAGACACGAATGTCACAACCAAGTTAAGGTCATCTCTCTCCAGCCTTGATGACCCATTCTTACCAGCTTAGTCACAGTTGACCCTAACCAGTCACTTTTATGTTTGGTAATTAGACTCTCTCCACTTCTTATTAGCCCTGCTATAGACTGGCGTCCTGTTCAGGGTGTACCCCGCCTCATGCTCTATGACTACTGGGATCGGCTCCAGCCCCCGTGACCCTTAATTGGAGTAAGCGAGTATAGAAAATCATTGAATGAATACTTCTTCTAATGACGCCGACTTTGTTGAATCACTTTAAGAAACAGACAAACTAATGTTACCGCAATGGTAGTAGTCAGGATAACATGATGTAAACAAGGAGAACTGGATGCTGCATTAGACTAAATGACAGTTAAATCTGAGGCACGTAGTGCTGGTAGTGATGTGCGAACAAACAGGCAGCAAAACAAAAGCAACAATGTTTACAATAGTGTGACAGTGAACCATGTCAGGGAGAAAGGTAAGAATTAATAGTTACAAAATGAAACCCTGCTTGGCTGCATGTTTACCTCTGGTTATATGTATATTAGATGACTGGGTGGAACTTCAAAATAAAAGCAAAAAAATTTTCAAAAGCCATCCTGAGGTAAGTGGGGGAATATTGTAATCACAACATGCTGGAACATAAGTTAAAAAGTCTTACAGAATTTATATAACATGGAAGTGACATCATTTTGCATGTAAGCGAAGAGAGGAATTTGCAAGAGCATTGAATTACTCATGAAGATGCGAGCTGTTTGAAGGCACCAATCAAGGTTAATTATTTCTAATTTAAATTTTTTATTGCTTCAACATGTGATTGAGAAAATGCACTGAGCCACTTTGCAGCCATTTAATTTTTCATGAAAAGCTGGGGAGAAAATAAAAACTGTCACGAAAGAGAAAACAGCTAAGAAGAACCAGCTGAGATCATCTGTCAGACTGTTGTCTTCCTACAATAACACTTTAAAGCCAGTGTGCTTCAAACCGACTTTGAACAAGGGACATTTAGCGAACACACAGCTCTGCCAAAGTGCAGCTGGCCCTTCGGTCACATTAGCCTCAATTCACAGTCCAGTACTTTGGCCTTCGAAGTTATAAACTACTTTTAATCTTCGGATGCTGAAGCCATGCCGTTATCCAGATCTACACAAATCTGCATGTTATAAAGTTAACATACAGTATATACAGTATAATTCATTTAAAAAATGTGATCTGTTTATTGATTTCATGAGGCATATATATATATATATATATATATATATATATATATATATATATATATATATATATATATATATATATATATATATATATATATATATATATATATATATATATTTAAATAAAAGTCCTGAACATGCCTGATATCATAATGGTTAAAGAGATTCTCCCATGGATCAGAAACTGCCCCGAAATATAATGTTATTCTTTGGAGCATGCCCCGCCACTCTACCAGGTTTTATGGAAATAGGTTCATACATTTTGGAGTAATTCTGGTGACAAAAAAACAAAACAAAAAGCAAAACTAGAGCACTGTGCTCGTAGAGTGCAAACCTCCGCCAACACTAGTTCCCAATAGGGCAGTGCAGTTGCGTTTGAACCCTGTGTGATATCATGGGACTTGACGACTGCTGCCATTGTGCAACATATCCACAGCATAACTTCACTTGAAAAAATGGTGGACTGTTTTGTTTTTGGCTGCAATCACCGAAACAGGAGCGAAAAGTGTTTGTTTTTTTTCGGTTCCCAGTGGAGAAGCGAAGACAAGGCAGATAGGAAAGGTCATGTCAGTAAGTGTTAGCCTACACAGCTAACCAGAGTCATACTCTCACGCGCGTCACTTGCTTATGGCAAGCCAACAGTGGACACACTCGTTTTGGCCGAACAACGATATACAGTTTCCTTTGTATTCTGTGTTAGTATGTGCCCCTGGCCAACGTGCTTGATGAATTCCTGCGCAAAAAGTAGTTCCCAGACGTGCGATGACAGTGCATCAGGAGTGTATTTGGCACAAGAACTTGAGTATCCCGTGTGTTTTTACACCTAAATGATCATAAGTCAATACACTCATCCAGCAGCATCTTCTCATGTCAGCAAATTCAGCACTGGGTCAGGCGAAAGTCGTCCTGCTAGCTATCCCACAATGCCAAAATAGCAGACATGTCGCTCCAACAAGAGCGGCACGCTGAGCACGATGAACCAGAGTAGCTGTGTTCTCTCGCCTGCAAAAATTGCCTCGACCTGTTTGAGCTCCGGGTCATAAACAAACCGCAACACATGTCCACCTTCCACCACATCGTCACTTTTTCTTTGCATTTTCACTTTGTTTGCATGTAATTTGGCCAAAAACTCACAGAAAATGCTATGTTTTTGTCCCCGGATGTAGAGAAATTATGCCACGTGCGTCATATGTTATCACTTTAGCGCCCGCCCTCAAACGACCAGGCGTTGCCCAATTCCACAAATTTTACCTTGGAAAAAAGTTTCAAGATTAAAGACATGCTAGAAGTGGTTTTTCATAAGCTAAACAATAATACAAAATACAGATCAAAAGGGTTTTTCTGTTGTGCTGCTGTGGCCGGTGTCGCCGACCGAACGGTCCCCCTAAAAATCAGTCTGCCTTTTGCATCTACACATGCGTCATTTCGAACCACAGCAGTATGTCTGAGACGGAGTCTCTTCACCCAGAGCAATCAAATGGATTAATGGGATTGTTAACCACCAGATAATAAAGGTAAAACCTCTTAAATCATTCTAAAGTCAGTTCTATGCAGAAACGAGGTGAAATTCCGTGACGCTTTGAAATGTCCGACGCGCAGTGAACGCATCAGCTAGGAGCTCGTTTAGGGGCGGTGCTCTGATCGCTTCCTCTGTCTTTTATGATGAAATAATGCTGAATTTATGAGGACATGATTGTTGTACTAAAGCTTCAGATATCTGTCACTGAGATAGATGATGACTGGTGACAGTAATCACCAGTTTTCAGGGTTTTTACGTAATTATTGTATGGCCTTGCCTTACAATATAAAGTGCCTTGGGGCAACTGTTTGTTGTGATTTGGCGCTATATAAATAAAATTGATTGATTGATTGATTGGTATGCAGTTTGAAGCAGAAACTCGGCGTTAATCCGTGAACCGTGTCATCAGGGGGGACCGATTTTTAAGGGGACCGTTCGGTCTGTGACACCAGTCCTTCCACTTCACAGATGCCAGAAACTCAGTTCTGCTCAGTTGGTACCTGGCCTCAGATCATGTTTTGGACTACTGCTCTGTATGTTTGTGCTTTTTCTGTGGATTCTGATAGTTTGTTCCGTCCTCTTGGCTTCCAGCTTTCCTGCCTTCAGCTATGTCACGGCCACCTGGTTCTTTTCTGATGTCATCTGCTCTTTCTGGTTGAGCCTGTGCCTTCCTGCCTTGGTGCCTCCTCCACAACTTAATTGCAGTATTCTGACTGTTAAATTATTCAATACACTGTTAATTGTTTTTTCACATTCTGTTCCCAGCACTTTTGGGTCCATTATTCTCATCTGGGTTCGCCGTAAGCACCTCATTATCACAAATAAGAGTGACTGAGGCATGTTTGATTGAAATATAATGCAAAATGTACATCAAATGGGCTTTTCAATATTAAATTCAAATGTCCACAAAATCCACAATCCGGATCAGATCTGGATCAAACTTTGTCAGGCGATAGTGAGTGCCAGGCTGCACTTCACTTTCAAATATGAGTGTGATTGGGGCACATTTGATTAAGATATTGTGTAAAATATACATTTAATGGGGTTTTCAATGTTATATTTAAATGGCCACAAAATCTGTAATCTGGATCAGATCTGGATCAAACCTTGTCAGTCAATCCAGGATACCATCCCAAATAACACCCTCAAATAGGAAAGATATTCAATAATTTCTGACAGTGTTATGAATTTTTACCCAAGGCCAAAACATGTCCACTGGGTATTGTGAAGGCTTTGTGTCCGTCTGCCTGCCTGTCCGTCTGTGCTCATCATAAGACCAGTCCTATTACTGCTGTGGTCTTCAAATTTACAGGGAATATTTTTGGGACACAGACGTTGGACAAGTTCAAAGAGGGCTAAACTTGACCTATTTTAAGAGGTCAAAAGGTTACATTCTGTTTCCTATTTTTATGCTCATACAGCCGATGGTATTTTAGCATTGCGTTATATTTACATGTTACTAATACACTTAATAACAATACATTTCATTGCAGAAAGCAAATTTACCAAACATGCAGGCATATAAACTGGAGGGGACCAGGAGATTATCATTTAAAGTCAGTCCTCTCACTTTTTTTGTGGTTCAGAAAATCTACCAGAATATTCAAAGATACAACGATCTCAAAACAATGCACAGGATGTGCTTTTGTTTTGAAATTTGCAGTTCACCTTGACAGCTATTGTTTAAACATATCCAAACTGGTACATTATACAGTAGTGTTCAGAATAATAATAGTGCTATGTGACTAAAAATATTAATCCAGGTTTTGAGTATATTTCTTATTGTTACATGGGAAACAAGGCACCAGTAGAGTCTCACAAATCCAACAAGACCAAGCATTCATGATATGCACACTCTTAAGGCTATGAAATTGGGCTTTTAGTAAAAAAAAGTAGAAAAGGGGGTGTTCACAATAATAGTAGCATCTGCTGTTGATGCTACAAACTCAAAACTATTATGTTCAAACTGTTTTTTAGCAATCCTGTGAATCACTAAACTATTATTTAGTTGTATAACCACAGTTTTTCATGATTTCTTCACATCTGCGAGGCATTAATTTTGTTGGTTTGGAACCAAGATTTTGCTCATTTACTAGTGTGCTTGAGGTCATTGTCTTGTTGACACACCCATTTCAAGGGCATGTCCTCTTCAGCATAAGGCAACATGACCTCTTCAAGTATTTTGACATATCCAAACTGACCCATGATACCTGGTATGCGATATATACAAAGAAACTGCCCCAAATGGTTAAACTACAATGCCCGCCCTTAAAGACTGGGTTAAGGGTGGGCCATAACATCCACGCGGAAAAAGCCCGTAGATCAGCACGCATCCCAGTGATGATCCTTTGTGGGGATCTTACCCTTCACACCCCAGCACTGGTGGACACGGGGTCTGAAGGGAATCTGCGGGACAGCAGATGGGCCAGGGAGGTAGGGCTCCCTCTAGTGGCACTACCTTTCCCATTGAAGGTACGGGCACTAGATGGCACCCTTCTCCCATTAATCACACATCAGACACAACCAGTGACATTGGTGGTGTCTGGAAATCACAGGGAGGAGATTATGTTTTATATAACACCTTCTACCTCCCGAGTGATTTTGGGGTTTCCATGGATATTAAAGCACAATCCCCAGATTGATTGGCCGTCTGGGGTAGTGACGCAGTGGAGTGACACCTGCCACCGGGAATGTTTAGGATCCTCGGTTCCACCCGGTGTTACAGCTAATGAGGAGGTTAAAGTCCCCCCCCCCCAATCTGTCAGCGGTGCCTGAGGAGTACCATGATCTTGCTGACGTCTTCAGCAAAGATCTGGCACTCGCTCTTCCCCCGCACCGTCCGTACAATTGTCCCATTGATTTGATCCCAGGCGCTGAGTACCCATCCAGCAGGCTGTACAACCTCTCTCGTCCTGAGTGCGAATCAGTGGAGACCTACATCCGGGACTCCTTAGCTGCCGGGTTGATCCGGAACTCCACCTCCAGGTGCAGGTTTCTTTTTTGTGGGCAAGAAAGACGGCGGACTCCGTCCATGCATAGACTACAGAGGGCTGAACGAAGTCACGGTTCGTAATCGATACCCGCTGCCTCTGTTAGATTCTGTGTTCACGCCCCTGCATGGAGCCCAAATTTTCACCAAATTGGATCTTAGAAATGCATACCACCTGGTTCGGATCCGGAAGGGAGACGAATGGAAGACGGCATTTAACACCCCGTTAGGTCACTTTGAGTACCTGGTCATGCCGTTCGGCCCCACCAATGCGCCCGCGACATTCCAGGCATTGGTTAATGACGTCTTGTGGGACTTCCTGCACCAGTTCGTCTTCGTATACCTGGACGACATCCTCATCTTCTCCACGGATCCTGAGACCCATGTCCAGCATGTACGTCAGGTCCTGCAGCGGTTGTTGGAGAACCGGCTGTTTGTGAAGGGTGGGAAGTGCGAGTTCCACCGCACTTCTTTGTCTTTCCTGGGGTTCATCATCTCCTCCAACTCCATCGCACCCGATCTGGCCAAGGTTGCGGCGGTGAGGGATTGGCCCCAACCGACAAGCCGTAGGAAGCTGCAACAGTTCCTCGGCTTTGCAAATTTCTACCGGAGGTTTATTAAGGGTTATAGCCAGGTAGTTAGCCCCCTGACAGCCCTGACCTCCACTAAAGTCCCCTTCACCTGGTCGGATCGGTGCAAAGCCGCGTTTAGGGAGTTGAAACGTCGGTTCTCGTCTGCACCCGTTCTGGTGCAGCCCGATCCCAATCGCCAGTTTGTTGTTGAAGTGGATGCCTCTGACTCAGGGATAGGAGCCGTGCTGTCCCAGAGCGGAGAGTCCGACAAGGTTCTCCATCCATGTGCCTATTTTTCCCGCAGGTTGACCCCGGCGGAGCGGAACCATGACGTCGGCAATCGGGAACTTCTTGCAGTGAAAGAGGCTCTTGAGGAGTGGAGACACCTGTTGGAGGGAGCTGTGGTACCATTTACGGTTTTCACGGACCATCGGAACCTGGAGTACATTCGGACCGCCAAGCGTCTGAACCCCAGGCAAGCCCGCTGGTCACTGTTCTTTGGGCGATTTGACTTCCGGATTACCTACCATCCCGGGACTATGAACCAGCGATCTGATGCCCTGTCCCGGGTCCATGAAGAGGAGGTCAAGGTCGAGCTGTCAGATCCACCGGAACTTATCATCCCCGAGTCCACTATCGTGGCAGCCCTCACCTGGGACGTGGAGAAGACCATCCGGGAGGCCCTGGCACGGAACCCGGACCCGGGGACCGGCCCAAGGAACAGACTCTACATCCCACCGGAAGCCAGAGCTGCTGTCCTGGACATCTGTCACGGGTCCAAGTTCTCCTGTCACCCAGGGGTGCGAAGAACCGTGGCAGTTGTCAGGCAGCGCTTCTGGTGGGCGTCTATGGACCCCGACGTCCAGGAGTATGTCCAGGCCTGCACCACCTGTGCCAGGGGAAAGGCAGACCACCAACGGGCACAGGGTCTCCTCCAGCCGTTACCTGTGCCCCACCTCCCCTGGTCCCACATCGGCCTGGACTTCGTCACGGGCCTCCCACCGTCCCAGGGCATGACCACCATCTTCACGATAGTGGACCGGTTCTCCAAGGCGGCCCACTTCGTGGCCCTCAAGAAGCTCCCGACGGCCCAAGAGACTGCAGACCTTCTGGTCCACCACATCGTGCGTCTGCATGGGATTCCATCCGATGTCGTCTCTGACCGTGGTCCCCAGTTCTCCTCGCAAGTCTGTAGGAGTTTCTGTAGAGAACTGGGGGCCACCGTGAGCCTCTCATTCGGGTACCATCCCCAGACCAACGGACAGTTAGAGCGGGCCAACCAGGAATTGGAACAGGCCCTTCACTGTGTGACCTCGGCGCACCCGACGGCCTGGAGCAACCATCTGGCCTGGATCGAGTACGCACACAACAGTCAAGTCTCATCTGCCACCGGCCTCTCCCCGTTTGAGGTGTGTTTGGGGTACCAGCCCCCATTGTTTCCACTTGTGGAGGGAGAGGTCGGGGTGCCCTCGGTCCAGGGCCATCTGAGGCGGTGCCGTTGGGTGTGGCACTCTGCCCGCTCTGCCCTGCTCAAAGCCCGGACGAGGGCCAAGGCCCATGCAGACCGCCGGCGGTCCCCGGCCCCTGCATACCAGCCCGGGCAGAAGGTTTGGCTGTCGACTAAAGACATTCCGTTACAGGTGGACTCACAAAAACTGAAGGATCGGTACATCGGCCCCTTCCCCATCATTAAGGTCCTCAGTCCTGCCGTGGTGAAGCTGAGGCTGCCAGCTTCACTGCGGCTACATCCAGTCTTTAATGTCTCCCGGATCAAGCCTCACCACACCTCATCCCTCTGTGCCCCCGGACCGGCGCCGCCTCCTGCCCGGATCATCGACGAGGAGCCTGCGTGGACAGTTCGCCGGCTCCTGGACACCCATCGTAAGGGCCGGGGGTTCCAGTATCTAGTGGACTGGGAGGGTTATGGACCCGAAGAGCGCTCCTGGGTGAAGAGGAGCTTCATCCTGGACCCGGCCCTCCTGGCCAACTTCTACACCCATCACCCGGACAAGCCTTGTCGGGTGCCAGGAGGTGCCCGTTGGGGGGTGGGGGGGGTGGGGGGTCCTGTTGTGTGGGCCGCTGAAGAGGAGGTACTGCTGGCCCACCACCAGAGGGCGTCCTGCCTGAAGTGCGGGCTTCAGGCACGTGAGGGCGCCGGAGCACCGGGAGTGGCAGCTGTCACTCATCAACAACGCCAGCTGTCACTCATCACCATCATCCACACCTCCATAAGAGCCGGGCAGCATCTTCACCTCACTGCCGAGAAATCATCTACTGACAAGTAAACGTCTCAGCCTTTTGGTGTCATACAGTGGTAACGTTTTTACTTCTGTGCTGACTGACATAATTCTGAGTTTGCAGACTCTGTTTATGTGTGACTTCAGGATCTGTACAAGCTCCGTGTGCATTGTGATTGAGAGGTGGAGGTGCTTTCCACCTTTATGTTGAACTGTTTGCTGGGTGTTCACGCACCCACCATCACCTGTCTGTTCTTCCTGCCAGCAGTACCCGATCTGACAGCCGGAGGCAGTGGCCACCTGGGGACCCAGTGCTTGGTGGCTCCAGGATTGCTTCAGGTCTGGTGGAGTGGAAGGCGTGTGGGATCCGGCTCTTTTCTGGATGGGCGTCTCCTATCCTCGAGCCTGCTCACACATCACCGTAGCTTATTTGACTGTTGATCTCAATTGTGTTGTCTGTTGCTCTGTTGTGCACATTCACAACATTAAATTGTTATATTTGGCTTATTCCATTGTCCGTTCATTTGCGCCCCCTGCTGTGGGTCCGTGTTCCTACACTTTTCACAACACCTTGCTTCCCATGTAATAGGAAATATACTCAAAACCTGGATTAATCTTTAAAGTCACATAGCACTACTATTATTCTGAACACTACTGTATATACTATATATATGAGTACTTAATTGTATATATATTCCCAACTAATTTGGTGAAAATCCATCCAACACACACACACACACACACACACACACACACACACACACACACACACACACACACTGACTCTTCTATTCTGTGGAGCGGTAAAATATAAAATTGTCACAGTATGGATTTTTGGAATTATTATCTAGCAAACATATTTAAACTCATCAAAAATTTCATGTGTCACCCCCATGTTTGCATTTATTTCCACTGATATTAACTTTCATGACCCCAAGTTCTTTATATTTCCTCTGTTACCGTTTTGAAAGCAGCCACTTTCTTTGGAATTGAATGAGCTTCTATTCTTACACATTAATTAACTTCATTTGAGCATTAATATGTGTGAAAAGTCACTGCTGTACATGCACACACCATCTTACATCGTTAAATATATTTCCATTCATTTACCAAGCGTGAGCAGGAGAAGCTGTGAGGGTCATGGGGCATCATGTTTCCAAACTGACAACGTTTTCTAAGGTACTTGTCCGTCTGGGATGACTGAGCAGAAAAGCTGCTATCTGGCTTCCACACTCTGCGGATGAAGCAAGGAGGGAGGTGAGGAAAGGGAAATGGGGTTTGCTGAGGGGATTGAGTCAATCAATCAATTTTATTTATATAGCGCTAAATCACAACAAACAGTTGCCCCAAGGCGCTTTATATTGTAAGGCAAGGCCATACAATAATTACGGAAAAACCCCAACGGTCAAAACGACCCCCTGTGAGCAAGCACTTGGCGACAGTGGGAAGGAAAAACTCCCTTTTAACAGGAAGAAACCTCCAACAGAACCAGGCTCAGGGAGGGGCAGTCTTCTGCTGGGACTGGTTGGGGCTGAGGGAGAGAACCAGGAAAAAGACATGCTGTGGAGGGGAGCAGAGATCAATCACTAATGATTAAATGCAGAGTGGTGCATACAGAGCAAAAAGAGAAAGAAACACTCAGTGCATCATGGCAACCCCCCAGCAGACTAAGTCTATAGCAGCATAACTAAGGGATGGTTCAGGGTCACCTGATCCAGCCCTAACTATAAGCTTTAGCAAAAAGGAAAGTTTTAAGCCTAATCTTACTCCAAGATTTCTCACAGTATTACTAGAGGTCATGGTAATGCCATCCAGAGTAAGGATCTGGTTAGACACCATGTTTCTAAGATTTGTGGGGCCAAGTACAGTAACTTCAGTTTTATCTGAGTTTAAAAGCAGGAAATTAGAGGTCATCCATGTCTTTATGTCTGTAAGACAATCCTGCAGTTTAGCTAATTGGTGTGTGTCCTCTGGCTTCATGGATAGATAAAGCTGGGTATCATCTGCGTAACAATGAAAATTTAAGCAATGCCGTCTAATAATACTGCCTAAGGAAAGCATGTATAAAGTGAATAAAATTGGTCCTAGCACAGAACCTTGTGGAACTCCATAATTAACCTTAGTCTGTGAAGAAGATTCCCCATTTACATTAACAAATTGTAATCTATTAGGTAAATATGATTCAAACCACCGCAGCGCAGTGCCTTTAATACCTATGGCATGCTCTAATCTCTGTAATAAAATTTTATGGTCAACAGTATCAAAAGCAGCGCTGAGGTCTAACAGAACAAGCACAGAGATGAGTCCACTGTCTGAGGCCATAAGAAGATCATTTGTAACCTTCACTAATGCTGTTTCTGTACTATGATGAATTCTAAAACCTGACTGAAACTCTTCAAATAGACCATTCCTCTGCAGATGATCAGTTAGCTGTTTTACAACTACCCTTTCAAGAATTTTTGAGAGAAAAGGAAGGTTGGAGATTGGCCTATAATTAGCTAAGATAGCTGGGTCAAGTGATGGCTTTTTAAGTAATGGTTTAATTACTGCCACCTTAAAAGCCTGTGGTACATAGCCAACTAATAAAGATAGATTGATCATATTTAAGATCGAAGCATTAAATAATGGTAGGGCTTCCTTGAGCAGCCTGGTAGGAATGGGGTCTAATAGACATGTTGATGGTTTGGATGAAGTAACTAATGAAAATAACTCAGACAGAACAATCGGAGAGAAAGAGTCTAACCAAATACCGGCATCACTGAAAGCAGCCAAAGATAACGATACGTCTTTGGGATGGTTATGAGTAATTTTTTCTCTAATAGTTAAAATTTTATTAGCAAAGAAAGTCATGAAGTCATTACTAGTTAAAGTTAAAGGAATACTCGGCTCAATAGAGCTCTGACTCTTTGTCAGCCTGGCTACAGTGCTGAAAAGAAACCTGGGGTTGTTCTTATTTTCTTCAATTAGTGATGAGTAGTAAGATGTCCTAGCTTTACGGAGGGCTTTTTTATAGAGCAACAGACTCTTTTTCCAGGCTAAGTGAAGATCTTCTAAATTAGTGAGACGCCATTTCCTCTCCAACTTACGGGTTATCTGCTTTAAGCTGCGAGTTTGTGAGTTATACCACGGAGTCAGGCACTTCTGATTTAAAGCTCTCTTTTTCAGAGGAGGTACAGCATCCAAAGTTGTCTTCAATGAGAATGTAAAACTATTGACGAGATACGCTATCTCACTTACAGAGTTTAGGTAGCTACTCTGCACTGTGTTGGTATATGGCATTAGAGAATCATATCCTTAAACCTAGTTACAGCGCTTTCTGAAAGACTTCTAGTGTAATGAAACTTATTCCCCACTGCTGGGTAGTCCATCAGAGTAAATGTAAATGTTATTAAGAAATGATCAGACAGAAGGGAGTTTTCAGGGAATACTGTTAAGTCTTCAATTTCCATACCATAAGTCAGAACAAGATCTAAGATATGATTAAAGTGGTGGGTGGACTCATTTACATTTTGAGCAAAGCCAATTGAGTCTAATAATAGATTAAATGCAGTGTTGAGGCTGTCATTCTCAGCATCTGTGTGGATGTTAAAATCGCCCACTGTAATTATCTTATCTGAGCTAAGCACTAAGTCAGACAAAAGGTCTGAAAATTCACAGAGAAACTCACAGTAACGACCAGGTGGACGATAGATAATAACAAATAAAACTGGTTTTTGGGACTTCCAATTTGGATGGACAAGACTAAGAGTCAAGCTTTCAAATGAATTAAAGCTCTGTCTGGGTTTTTGATTAATTAATAAGCTGGAATGGAAGATTGCTGCTAATCCTCCGCCTCGGCCCATGCTACGAGCATTCTGGCAGTTAGTGTGACTTGGGGGTGTTGACTCATTTAAACTAACATATTCATCCTGCTGTAACCAGGTTTCTGTAAGGCAGAATAAATCAATATGTTGATCAATTATTATATCATTTACTAACAGGGACTTAGAAGAGAGAGACCTAATATTTAATCAATCAATTCAATCAATTATTAGACCATATTTAACTGTTTTAGTCTGTGGTGCAGTGGAAGGTGCTATATTATTTTTTCTTTTTGAATTTTTATGCTTAAATAGATTTTTGCTGGTTATTGGTGGTCTGGGAGTAGGCACCGTCTCTACGGGGATGGGGTAATGAGGGGATGGCAGGGGGAGAGAAGCTGCAGAGAGGTGTGTAAGACTACAACTCTGCTTCCTGGTCCCAACCCTGGATAGTCATGGTTTGGAGGATTTAAGAAAATTGGCCAGATTTCTAGAAATGAGAACTGCTCCATCCAAAGTGGGATGGATGCCGCCTCTCCTAACAAGACCAGGTTTTCCCCAGAAGCTTTGCCAATTATCTATGAAGCCCACCTCATTTTTTGGACACCACTCAGACAGCCAGCAATTCAAGGAGAACATGCGGCTAAACATGTCACTCCCGGTCCGATTGGGGAGGGGCCCAGAGAAAACTACAGAGTCCGACATTGTTTTGGATGTTGAACTCGTAAAGTTGAGTTCAATTTCCAAAACTTGTAAGAACTCTTTATGTTAAAGAGAGGTAGCAAGTAGACATAACTAAACATGCTGCAATGTTTTAGAGTGCATCATGCAGATGAACTGCAGGAGGCAGCACGTGCACACATGCATGAGGATTACTTGTGATCCAACCCATCTGCTTAATGCGTGTTCTTGGGGCATACGAGCTAACATCCATAAGATGTCTTGAAAATGACTTCAATGTCTTTAGATTAAGAAATGTGTATTCCTTGTTAACTTTTTGAAATATATGAGAAAGATATACAAAAATAAGTTGTTTCAGACCATTTTTTTTTTTGCCATCTTGATTCATCTCATTTCAGCAAGCAGCCAGCTGTCATCACTCTGCCTTTCTTTACTCCAACTGTCAGTCATCATGTCCTTCCCAGCATCTTCACAAAGCACAGGTGAAGTCCCCACGTCATCTATGAAGTCGCTACCAAATGGAGGTCATGGCATCTGATTGCTTGATTTTTTACCCATCAGGGATACACATTTTAAATTGTTTCCAGACAACAGAAATTTTAATCATATTGACAATATCATATTATGAATCCCTTATTTAAATGCTAAGGGATAAAATTATAGTGGTACCAAAGAAAATTCTTTTCATGACTTGAATCTTAAAATGGTATGAGCATGTACCTTTTAACGGCATCTGTAGGAGGGTGTGCATGTCCACATACATGAGCTTTTGAAAAGACCAGGAGTTACCTTTGACAGCATGTGATGCACGTGCATGCTGATGTCCGTGACATGTCTTGGAAATCCTTGTAGAGGTGTTATATGATATGATACACTTTATTGTCCCCAAAGGGAAATTTGTCTTGCCATGAGACTGGGTTGATAAGTGCTCTGCAGACATTTTTGTCTGCAGAGCACTTATCAGGTTACATAAACAGCATTTTCAGTTTTAGAAGTGTTTATTTCTTACTAACTTTTACACAATATATGAGAAACATGTTAGATATACACAGAAATGCAGTGGCTAAGGGGGAGAGTGAATTCTGCCATGTTGGATTAGCCGCTAGAAAGAGACCACACAGTGATTTGCTGTCATCGTGTCCTTCTCAGGACCTCGTATGTACATACGAGGTCTGTTAGAAAAGTATCGGACCTTTTTATTTTTTTCAAAAACCATATGGATTTGAATCACGTGTGATTGCATCAGCCAAGCTTGAACCTTCGTGCGCATACGTGAGTTGTTTCACGCCTGTCGGTTGCGTCATTCAGCGGCCATCAACATGCTGAAATGACTGCATCATTTCCAAAGTGAACGCTGTGGTGATGTGGGACCGTCACAGACTCGGCGCCAGAAAAAAAATATTAAGGGGGCGATGAGTTTATCACAGGGGGCAGGGTTGCAACCCCCCCGCAAAAAAGTGCACACCGGAGGGAACGTACCTCTGAGCGTGCGTAATGAATTGGGTGTGCTCCTGGAAAGTGCGTGTATTTAGGCTACCCCATTGTAAGAGACTGACTGAGTAAGAATAAAGAGTGATGACAGTATTTTTTTAATTATTATTTGAATGTATAGACCCTAGTTCAAGTGATCTCCTGCATACCACACAGAGCCGGTGTTTTGTCGAGATGAGGTGTGTGGCACCTCATCTCAACAGATAAGTCTGTCGAGTGGAGGTGCGTGAAAACATTAACGTCTGACAGGACTGCTCATTTATAGAGCAGTTTTCTGAAGAAAAATCATTGGAAATGTTTATTTTGTTGTTGTTTGTTACCTCAAAATGTTGTGTGGGCCGCTGAAGAGGAGGTACTGCTGGCCCACCACCACCAGTCGGCGCCCTGCTTGGAGTGCGGGCTTCAAGCATGAGAGGGCGCAGAGACAGAGAGTGACAGTTGTCACTCGTTTACACCAGCTGTCACCAATCACCACCATCTCTACAAAAGCCGGATCATTGCTCCACCACCTCGCAGAGAAATCAACTACCGTCGAAGGTAATTCTCTGCATTACATATTTTCTGAAGACTAATTATTGTTCTGTGTGCAGCCGTATTCCTGAAGTCTGTAATTGGATTGGCGTGCAGTGAGAGTCTGCGACGTCTTCGCCTCTCACTCCATCCAAGGAGCAACTGTCAGGAGCTGCACGGGTGATTCTGTATCGGAGGTGGAGGTTTTCCCTCCGCGAAGATCTGTAGAAGAAGGATTACTGGGTGTGTGGATACACACTCACCATAACTGTTTTGTCATCTTCTGCCAGCAGTACCAGGGTCTGCAACCGAAGACGGTGACCACCTGGGGACTCAGGACTTGGCGGCTCCGGTGTTCTTCAGGCCGTTGGTGGTGGAAGCTGTGTGGGTCCCGGCTCTCCGATCGCCAGAGGTCTCCTATCTTCGAGTCTGCCCGCACGTCACCTTGTGTACAATTGGCATTATCTGTATCTGTATTTAGTTGTGCGATTCACAACATTAAATTGTTACTCTTTGTCTTATCCATTGTCCGTTCATTTGCGCCGCCTGTTGCGGGTCCGTGTTACGACCCTCTCCCAACACAAAATTTCTGATTACTGTTGAAAAAGTTTAGAACACTTGCAATTAAAATAGCTAAATAAATCAATAAATGGTTCTTCAGAAACCTTTCATCTGTAAATTAAAACCACCTGTTATTTCAGATTAGATAATTTCTTGTTTAACATAAGGAACCTTGGACATTTATTTTTAAACAAATAAAATAACATGGAAACTTGTACATTTTTTAAGTCTGGTAGATTATTTATATCTCATTTCAACCAGAAAAACAAACACTAAATAAATACAAATGTTTATTATAAATGCAACAGGAAATAATTTAACAATGACTGCAGTGTGATTGTAAAGTAGGATTTCTGTGACATAAACCTCATGATGAATTTTTTTATAGTCATTTCAACTTGTAATTTTGTCAAAATATGTAATTGCCTTTAATGTTATCAGGACAGAGTCATTTCTAAAATATGAATTTGAGCACAATAAGTGGAGAGCTTCTACCTGTGTAAATGTCTTTTGACTTTGATTCGTGGACATTTTTAATGATCCGTTCATTTATCGTTAAAATATAAAATGAAACAGCTTTTTAAAAAATAATAAAATAGTTGCTGTTCAAAGAGCCTTTTATTTAGAAGCAGGTGATGTTATACTGGATTCTCGGGACCAGATGAAGGTCTCTTCTGCAGCTTTGAACTCTGGTGGTGTTGCTGAAGACACTTTTGTCCTATTTTGAAGAGCAGAGATGTTTTCTTTCGACTGGACTTCATAGTGTTCAGCTCATCAATGGAAGTTTGGTTGTCTGCACAGCAAATGTTCCTGATTGGGACAAATAAAAATATTTATTTAAATATAAAGAAACACTAAACAATTTATATATAAAAAAGAGAAAAAAAAAAGGCAAAAAAAAAAAAAACGATGGAAAAAAATGCCCGAAAAAATAAGTTATTTAAAGTTGAGCTTTTGTGGTGTCTGAAAAAAGCTGTAGCTTGATTTGGTAAAAATAAGAAAGACTGAACCATCTACAAATTAAAGTGTTCACTCAGATCAACTGTGCTAAAAAGCTAAGCTAGCGTTAGCCGATCAATAGAGGGTTTTCAAACACGTGACCGATTTGCTGCAGGACAGGTGCCGTCTCCATTCTGGATTACAAGGAGGCTGGCGCGTGATAGAAAAATGGAGAGAATGTCCGGTTATTTCGATGCTTTAAATCCTCGAGATAAAGCTATTTATTGTGATAGATGTGTAGCAGTTGGTTCAGTGGATCCGTATCTTATACCAGATAGTGAATTTAGTGGTGATGTAACGAACTGGCCGACAGTGTCACACTGCGATATTGTGAACTAGGAAGCTGCTGACCAGGTCAGCCTCACCTGCCTCCTGCAGAGCATCACAGCGGAGCTCTGAAAGCGGAGGTCATCTTGCAGTCCTGAGCGATTTCTCTCACCAGGCGCTAGAAGGGCAGCTTGCGGATCAGCAGCTCGGTGCTCGAGGACCACAATGTAAATATGCATCCGTATTGGAAGCGTTGTTTTGTTATTCTTGGCAGTATTTTTATGTATTCTTATATAATTTTATGGCCGAATAAAATAAAATAAAATTCTGGTAGCAGTGGATTTCTGTTAGCGGCGGATCTCTCTCAGCGCCATGGTGCCGTGAGGCTTCTTCATGCCGACGTTGAAGCTTCTGCAATTGTTTGCCAAATGCACGTAGCTTAACACAGCAGCCACTGCGTGGTAATCCAGAATGGCCACGGGACACAAAATGACGTGACCGATACGTCACATGAAAACCCTGCAGAAACGTCACGTTTTATTTTTATTTTATCCTCACCTCAATAAAGCTGCAGAACTAACCTCCGTTGGGCAAACTGGGACTTTGCATATATCCAAAAAGTGGGAGATTTTGGACTGAGTGGGTCTGCTCCATCCCCCCTGCTGCCTGCCTCAGTCTGCCCAGGAATGATGCCTGAAGGCCGGCTTCTCCGTGTGGGTCGGCCTGTCGTGGTTCGATCAATATCCCACCAAGTCGTCAGTCCTTCCTCGGTCGGCGTCACTCCGAAAAGTAGCTGAAAAAAAGCTTCTCCCAGCAGGGTAATGGGAGAATCGTTCTACTGCTGTTTTTTAAAGCTTTTTTGTGGTTCAGGCGTTTCTTTTTCTTTCTTTTTTATTTTTATTTTTTGATAACTCTAACATCCGAGGGGGTGAGGTTGATGACGTGAGGGGGCGTCGCCCCCAAACTCCCCCTCGTGGCTCCGGGTCCGGACCGTCGAGTGACTATCTGAGAAATTGTGGAAGTGGTGGACATCAGCACCACTGTGACAGAAGATTTTGCCATGAAAAGAGTTGCAGCGAAATTCATGCCGATGGCTTGGGCACGAAGCTGATGGCGGAACAAAAGCGCCACCGTGTTGAAGTCTCACAGGATATGTTGTGACATGCTCACCTCTTCCACAATTTCTCGGATAGTCACACGACTGAAAAGCCACCGTAAGCCGTCTGAATCTACCGAATGGTGGAAGAGGTGAGCATGTCACAACATGTCCTGTGAGGCTTCAACATGGTGGCGCTTTTGCTCCATCAGCAAATTCGTGCCCAAGCCATCGGCATGAATTTTGCTGCAAAAAATTCACGCATGCACACGAAGGTTCAAGGTTGGCTCATGCAAGCACACGTGATTCAAATCCATCAGGTTTTTGAAAAAAATTAAAAAGGTTGTATACTTTTCTAACAGACCTCGTACATACATACATATATATATATATATATATATATATATATATATATATATATATATATATATATATATATATACACATACAAGGTTGGGTAGGACTACTTTGAAATGTAATCCAAATGAATGTAAATACATACATGCAGGGTTTAATTTGAGGGGGAGCAAGCCAGAGCGCGCTCCGGAAGCTCTGACGTTGGCTCCGCCAGGTATTTATACTGGATCCGTGATCCGCCACCTCTCTTGACTAACAAAAAAAAAAAAAATCACCGCCTGCTGTGCCAATCCGTCCGCACGTCTTTCATTACAAAATCTCCTTTAACAGTGGAATGCCCGGATAAACTGCTGATCCCGAGCTCTTCTGAAAATTCTCTGTTCTCTCACGACGTTCTGGGTCAACAGAGGCTTAAATTTGGAGGTTTTCAGCCTGAAACAGGCTGACGACGGCGCCTCAGAGTGCGACGCAACATCCCGCTCCGTGGGATGTCCTTAAGGCAACAGTAAGACGCCATAATCTCTCATTAGCCGTTAACATTTTCACCGAAAACCAGCTGAATTTCTCGAATGGTGTCCACTTCGATCTGCCTCACAGGTTCTGAAAAAATTGTGGTAAAACAAAGCGCCAGTCTCTCAGGAAGAAGTCAGACAAAGGAATTCTGACGAGGGGGGTGGACCACTCCTCACTCAAAGCCTGCCCACAGGCGAATGACGTAACTGACAGGCGTGAAAAAACTCTCGCATGCCCACGAGGGTTCAAGCTTGTCTGATGTAATCGCACATGATTCAAATCCATATAGTTTTTGAAAAAAATAAAAAGGGTCAGATACTTTTCTCACAGACCTCGTATATATATATATATATATATATATATATATATAAAACTAAAAAGATACATCCTGAGATGCACTGGGACACATCTTCAGTGGTGTTCTGGAGCTCATCGGACACTTCAGGTCTTTCAACATCATATGCCCTCCCTCCAGCGACCCAACCAGGGATGATCAGACCCTGGCTTGTGTCCCAGTAGCATTTGCCCACAGATCGCTCCTCCTGATCCAAAGCCATCTGGAGTCTCTCTCTGCTGCCTCCATGGTGGACTGGATGGCTTTCCGTTTTGCAGCCCCTGTGATGCCAAGCAGTGAGTACACCTTGCATAGTGAGCGGCCAGCAAAACCCCTACACCCCACTTCAATGGACTCACAGCGTGCTTTCCAGCCTGTTCTTTGGCATTGCTCGACTAGCTCCTGGTACTTTGATCGCTTACGCTCATTTGTTTTCTCTATGCAATCCTCCCAGGGAACTGTCAGCTCAATCAATAGCACCTGCCTTGAGGAAACTGACGAGAGCACGATGTCTGGCCTCAAAGCAGTTATTGCGACATAATCTGGGAACTTGAGCTGTTTGTCCAAATCCACTCGTAGATCCCAGTCAACAGCTGAGGTGAGAAGGCTGGCTACAGGTTTGGGGTGTGACTGTGGCTGCTCTCCATCCCTGATGAAGGTGATGCTCCTTTTGCCCAGTTGGTGCTTGGTGCTGTAGTTTTTATCCACTGCTTTAGAGAGAGTCTCTGCAATAGACTTCAGCACCTGGTCATGCCGCCATCGGTATCGGCCCTCTTCCAATGCTATCAACCAGCTGCTCAGAATGTGTTCCAGAGAGCCTCTCCTAGAGCACAGTGCACAAGCTGGAGAGTCACCCATGCCCCAGAGGTGGAGATTGGATGGGCTGGGCAGGACATCATAAGCGGCTCGAACCATGAAGCTGATGCACTGGGGTTCTGCCCGCCAGATCTCGGGCCAAGAAACCTTCCTCTCCAGCATGCCCTCCCACCTTGTACATGCCCCTTGCAGCTGCATGCCCACCATCCTACTGGCCCATTCCTCCTCGACCCCTGAGCGTACCCCCTTCAGGACTAGCTGGCATTTGTCCTTGCTGTGTACCTTCTCATAGAGTGGCTGAGGAAATGTTCCTAGCCCTGCACGTCCCTTAGTCACCATTTCCACCAAAGCCCTGTGCCTCAGCTGAGACTCTGCTGCCTCCAAACACTCCTGAGCCCTCCACTTCCTGCCCGTTCGTACCATGATGCCTGCTGCTGCCACTCTCGAGTCCTTGGAGTCCCGATAGAGCAAAGCCTCTCTTGTGCGAGAGACCCTGAACTCCTCGTCAAGGCTGCTGAACGGCAGCTGGAGTTTATTCGTCCTCCCATATAGTGCGGCACTGCAAAGGCTGTGTGGAAAGCCCTATGGAGGTAGCTGCTTATCTTCCTCTCCAGAGTCTCTACTGTCGACAGGGACACCTCATACATCAGCAGAGGCCAGAGTACCCGGGGTAAGACGCCATGCTGGTAAATCCAGGCCTTAAACCTACCGGGTAAGCCAGACTTGTCCACTGCTGATAGCCACGACTCAAGCTCCTTGGTGGTGGCTTGGATTGCTCCTGTATCCCTGAGACTACAGTTGAAAACCTTGCCCAGGCTCTTGACTGGTTTCTCAGTGATAGATGGGATTACTGTGCCATCCAAGAAAAAGCAAAACTTGTCTGCCACCTTACCTTTCTTCAGCACCATGGCCCTGGATTTAGCTGGTTTAAAGCTCATTCTTGCCCAAGAGATGAGCTCTTCCAGGCCCTGGAGTAACCGTCTCCCACTGGGCACAGATGTTGTGGTGACAGTGAGTTCGTCGATGAAGGCTCTGATGGGGGACTGCCGAATGCCAGACTTGGACAGAGGACCTCTGCACACCTCAGCTGCCTTGACAACCATGTTCATGGCCAGGGCAAAAAGGCTAACTGAGATGGTGCACCCAGTTATGATGCCCTTTTCAAGCCGGAGCCAGTCTGATGTTACACTTCCAGAAATGATTCTGCACCTGAAATTCCCGTAGTAGTTCAGGATGAGGTCCTTGATCTTCCTGGGTACATGATGTCGAACCAGGGTAGTCTCCATGAGCTTGTGGGGTATGGAGCCATAGGCATTGGCCAGGTCAAGCCAAAGCACCACAACGTCTCCCTTACCCTCCCGTGCCTCCCTAATCAGCTGGGTCACAACCCCAGTGTGTTCCAAGCATCCTGACACTCCTGGAATCCCACCTTTCTCGACCGAAGTGTCAAAGTAAGTATTCTTAAGGAGGAAGTCTGTCGACCTTCTGGAAAGTATGCTGAAGAAAATCTTCCCCTCCACACTAAGGAGCGAGATTGATCTGAACTGCTCTAGCTTGGTGGAATTCTCCTCCTTGAGAATCCAGACACCCTCCGCCTGCCTCCACTGATCTGCAACAGCTCCTCTGCACCAGATCACATGCAGGATCTATCTATCTATCTATCTATCTATCTATCTATCTATCTATCTATCTATCTATCTATCTATCTATCTATCTATCTATCTATCTATCTATCTATCTATCTATCTATCTATCTATCTATCTATCTATCTATCTATCTATCTATCTATCTATCTATCTATCTATCTGTCTGTCTGTCTGTCTGTCTGTCTGTCTGTCTGTCTGTCTATCTATCTATCAAATCAAATGAAATCAAATGAAATCAATTTTATTTATATAGCGCCAAATCACAACAACAGTTGCCCCAAGGCGCTTTATATTGTAAGGCAAAAGCCAAACAATAATTACAGAAAAACCCCAGCGTTCAAAATGACCCCCTATGAGCAAGCACTTGGCGACAGTGGGAAGGAAAAACTCCCTTTTAACAGGAAGAAACCTCCAGCAGAACCAGGCTCAGGGAGGGGCAGTCTTCTGCTGGCACTGGTTGGGGTTGAGGGGAGAGAATCAGGAAAAAGACATGCTGTGGAAGGGAGCAGAGATCAATCACTAATGATTAGATGCAGAGTGGTGCATACAGAGCAAAAAGAGAAAGAAACACTCAGTGCATCATGGGAACCCCCCAGCAGTCTAAGTCTATAGCAGCATAACTAAGGGATGGTTCAGGGTCACCTGATCCAGCCCTAACTATAAGCTTTAGCAAAAAGGAAAGTTTTAAGCCTAATCTTAAAAGTAGAGAGGGTGTCTGTCTCCCTGATCCGAATTGGGAGCTGGTTCCAGAGGAGAGGAGCCTGAAAGCTGAAGGCTCTGCTTCCTATTCTACTCTTAAAAACCCTAGGAACTACAAGTAAGCCTGCAGTCTGAGAGTGAAGCGCTCTATTGGGGTGATATGGTACTAAGAGGTCCCTAAGATAAGATGGGACCTGATTATTCAAAACCTTATAAGTAAGAAGAAGAATTTTAAATTCTATTCAAGAATTAACAGGAAGCCAATGAAGAGAGGCCAATATGGGTGAAATATGCTCTCTCCTTCTAGTCCCCGTCAGTACTCTAGCTGCAGCATTTTGAATTAACTGAAGGCTTTTCAGGGAATATTTAGGACAACCTGATAATAATGAATTACAATAGTCCAGCCTAGAGGAAATAAATGCATGAATTAGTTTTTCAGCATCACTCTGAGACAAGGCCTTTCTAGTAAGTAAGTCCCTTCGGCTGCTCCCTTGTTTGCACTTGGGGTCGCCACAGCAAATCCAAGGTGGATCTGCATGTTGAATTGGCACAAGTTTTACGCCGGATGCCCTTCCTGACGCAACTCCACATTACATGGAGAAATGTGGCAGGGGTGGGATTTGAACGCGGAACCTTCTGAACTGAAACCAAGCGCATTAACCACTTGGCCACCACCCCTGCCGAGACAAGACCTTTCTAATTTTAGAGATATTGCGCAAATGTAAAAAAGCAGTCCTACATATTTGCTTAATATGCGCATTGAAGGACATATCCTGATCAAAATGACTCCAAGATTTCTCACAGTATTACTAGAGGTCAGGGTAATGCCATCCAGAGTAAGGATCTGGTTAGACACCATGTTTCTAAGATTTGTGGGGCCAAGTACAATAACTTCAGTTTTATCTGAATTTAAAAGCAGGAAATTAGAGGTCATCCATGTCTTTATGTCTGTAAGACATTCCTGCAGTTTAACTAATCGGTGTGTGTCCTCTGGCTTCATGGATAGATAAAGCTGAGTATCATCTGCGTAACAATGAAAATTTAAACAGTGCTTTCTAATAATACTGCCTAAGGGAAGCATGTATAAAGTGAATAAAATTGGTCCTAGCACAGAACCTTGTGGAACTCCATAATTAACCTTAGTCTGTGAAGAAGACTCCCCATTATTTATATATACGAGGTCTATTAGAAAAATATCCGACCTTATTATTTTTTTCAAAAACCATATGGATTTGAATCACGTGTGATTACGTCAGACAAGCTTGAACCCTCGTGCGCATGCGTGAGTTTATCCATGCCTGTCGGTTGCGTCATTCGCCTATGAGCAGGCTTTGAGTGAGGAGTGGTCCAGCCCCCTCGGCGGATTTTCATTGTCAGGAAATGGCGGAATGATTTGGGCTTTTTTTCCATCAGAATTTTTTCAGAAACTGTTAGAGACTGGCAGCTGGAAAAAATTTATCTGGCTTTCGGTGAAAATTTTCCGGCCTTCACAGAGAATAAGGACTGTTACTACAGCTTTAAGGACAACTTTAAGGACGCTCGGCACGTCGCGCTCTGTGCCGCCATCGAGAGCCACAAACCACCAGATCATTTCTAAACGGATGGCTCTGTGGATCCGAGACCGTCGTGTGCACTTTCTCTGGTTATCACAAGAGCTGGACATCAGCCATTTTCCAGCAGATTTCACTTTTAACAAGAGATTTTGTCATGGAAAGCCGAGCGGAGGCTTCACGCGTCACGACCGATTTGCTGATGGAGCGAGACAAAGGAACACCTCCATTTTGGTCTCACAGGTGGAATTCCTCCGCACGTCTGTCTCAATGTGCCAAAAAAGTGCTGATGTCCATGTGTTTTCACAATTCCTGTGCTAGTCAGACGATGTCCCGGATAAAACACAGTGTCCAGTTTGGAAATGAACGGCACATTCCACTGTTACAGGAGTTTTTGTCATGGAAAGAGGAGCGGAGGCTTCGCGCATCGCGGCAGTGCCGCATGGCGCACAGCAACGCCGTGATGAAGCCTCACGGGACATGTTCTGGCATGTCCAGGCACATCCACAATTTCTCGGATAATCACTCGATGGAAAAACCACCAACAGCTGTCTGAACGCCATCTCAAAGCCGTCCTGTGTGCTTGCAGGATCTATCTATCTATCTATCTATCTATCTATATATATATATATATATATATATATATATATATATATATATATATATATATATATATATATATATATATATATATATTTATTTATTTATTTATTAATTAGTCCTTGGATGGGAGGATGGGAGACCAGGGCCTGTGTGTCTTTCGCCAGGTTAAACATATGCCAAATTCTAATGCGGATCTGGTTGTTTCTGCTGTGGTGACCCCAAACAAAATCGGGAGCAGCATAAAGGACAACAACATATATATTTATATATTTTAATTAGTGAAGTGTATGAAATGTTTCAAATAACAATAGCTAATTATTTTGGTCAGTTTCGGGCAGCACGGTGACTCAGTGGTTAGTCTCACAGCAAGAAGGTCATGGGATCAATTCCTGCCTGTGGCCGTTCTGTGTGGGGTTTGCGTGTTCTCCCCATGTTTGCATGGGTTCTGGGTGCTCCGGCTTCCTCCCACATCCAAAGACATGCAGGTTAGGTGGATTGGAAACTTTGTCCGTAGGTGTGCATGCGGTTGTGCATGTGTTTATCTGTCTATATGTGGCCCTGTGACAGACTGGCGTCCTGTCCAGTGCGTACATGCCGTACGACTGCTGGCATAGACTCCAGCCCCCTATGACCTTTAATTGGCATAAGCAGTTGAAGGTGAGTGAGTGAGTTTCTTCAATCATAATATCCATGAAATCATGAATCCTCTGCTAAGTCCACAGGCAAGTTCATGTATGATAACATTCACTATGCAGCCGATTGTCTTTGTGAACGTGTTTATGAGCTGAGTGCCTCCATCTGTTCAAATTTTTTTAATAGTGGAAAAAAGCTTCCAGGTTTAAAATATATGTATTTTTACAAGGATGTGTTCCAAAAAAATGCAAATTACAAAACTTTAAATTCTATATTTTCAGCTGGCTCATTGATTAAGGGTGAAGACAGGTGGAATCTTGAGCAGATCCTTTTTAAGTAGACCCTTCTCCATGCTCCTGGACCTCCTATGGCTCCCCTCGCCTCTATTTGCATTCATTTTCATGATTGCTCCATGCCTGTCTGGCTTTCCCCGCCTCACCCTCCTATTACCTACCTGTCCGCTCGGCTTTGCATCAGTCTACACACAGAATTTACTATATTCGCCTTCTTTTCAAAATCACAGGCATGGTTGAGGGGAGCTGTAGTCGAAATCGTTCAAGTGTGCTCGTTCACTTTTTAGGGGCTTGTCAATTCACGATTCTACCTTTTCCAGCGCTGCTGTCGGCGAGGACAGGATTAATAGGCATCACCTCACTGCTCTTCAGACTTGCTTTTTTTCTTTGCCTTTGAAAATATTAATAAAAATACATTTTTTTCTGCTGAATTGATGTATTTTAATAGATAATTCTGGACAAAGAACATATCAATGACCTTTAACAATCCTGACAAAAGTGAGATCTAATATCTTCATACATGAGACATACTCACTTTTGATTGATTTTGGTTGAGTGTTTTACTGAAATTGACTTCGATAAAGAAGTCTTTTAAATATGCAGTGTTGTTTTTAATAAACTGTCATTTAACACCTATGATACAGACAATAACTAAATTCCTAAGTAAGAGTAAGTAAGTGCTTTGATACCTCCCAGTCTCATTGACATTATTCCAAAAAAATGAGCATGGAGATATTTTTTTTATTTCCCATACTTTCAATTTTCAGATAACAAATGCAGAATTTTTCCAAGTGTACATAAATATCCTGATTATTTGAACCTTGTCAATTCCAAAATGTATTAATGTTTTATATGTATTTAACATATTAATGACTTAATTCTTTTGGGAAATTTGAACATATCTACAGTCAGGCCACTAAATCCACAAGAATTACTGGACTAAAATCTTTAGTCAAATAAAACAATTCAGATGACTAATTTATGAATAAAAAGGCATTTTAGTCAAAGCTATGACTAAATATGCTGTTGAAATTAACACTGCTTTTTACCAAATTTGAAATGGACATCGCAAGTGAGTGTGTCTCAAAAAAGTTTGATTATGATTAAGTTTCACCAAAACTCTGACCATCTGCATCACTTCACAGAACACTGGCTGTTTTTCCCATAACTATAATGCAATGTGTCTGATTTTCACCAAATTTGAACTAGATATCACAAATTAGAGTCTCTCAGACAATTTGAATATGAGCATGACTGAATTTTACCAAGAGCCTGATTCTTGTGGCCACCAAGGCCATCATAGGTTGTGTTAATATTATAATTTAGTTGCCTTTTTTTTTCAATGCGAGTTGATGCTTAGATGTCCAACATGTGGGTGAATGAGTCTGTCAAAATTGTTAGAATAATAACTCACAAACACAGGTGCAAACATACAAGCTTCAAACTTTGCATAGCAGTAAATATGATCATGAAGATAATTTATTGTATCTGGTACTACTACACCACAAGATGTTGAGACATTATTGATGATAAATGACAAACTTATTTTTTGCTCCCAACAAGTAGGGCACAGGATAACAGCTTGCATCATCATGTAATGATGGGTTCAACATGTCAGACAGACAAATATTTGTCTGAAATATCTTCATGTGTGTGCATTAATGGCGTATATCAGTGTGCATATGACTGTTTGTAAGTCTGATTATTAAAAGGATCAGACTGAAATTTGAAAAAAACTTTAACTGCCTGCCCATCTGTTTGTTCCCTTACTCCTCCCAGGTTCTTTTGCCAGTTCCACCATATTTCATACATGCATGACAGTCAACCTCTTTATTTGTTGCAAGCAAAGGCCAAGGTCATTGGGGTTAAAGGACAAAATTTGTATTTTCACACTGATGTCCACTGTACCTAGCACATATATGGGTGCAAGATCAAATTCACTAAATGTAAATCATTAGGGTTAAAGTCATTGGGGTTGAAGGACAAAACTTGAGTTTTTCTCTATGATTTGTGGCAAGTATGACACACATATAGAGGTGGGTTCCAGAATTGCCTGGCAAAGTCAAATTTGCCAAAGGTCAAGTACTAGGGCTAAAGTCATGTCTGCTTGTCTGAAACATATGTCTCCCGGGTAGTTTTGTGGTTTTCTACCAAATTTGGTTTGTCATTGATTGCTGACTCTAAAATTGGCCTTAAAGAATTAATGGTGGCGATGGTGATTTTCAACCCAGTTTAGACCAAATGTGGCACACACTTTGGTGGGTTTGAGAACTGGGTTGGTAAGATTAGATCCTGTATGTTTGTTTTGTGAATTGTTTTGTAATTTGTGTCTGTAGCATGGCCCAAGCAGAGGGTCACCCCTTTGAGTCTGGTCTGCTTGAGGTTTCTTCCTCAGAGGGAGTTTTTCCTTACCACTGTTGCTCTGGGGGTTGGTAAGGTTAGACCATACTTGTGTGAAGTGCCTTGAGTGCCTTGAGGCAACCTTGTTGTGATTTAGCTCTATATAAATGAAATAAATTGAAATTGAAGATTAGCCATATGTCAATCTTTTGGGTGAAGGCCAGCCTAAGTTGTCCTTATATCCAGAGGTACTATTAAGGGGTATCTTAAAAATACATTTTGTTTAAAATTGCTGGAGAGGTTGGGTTTTGGTCAAAGAAGAGTTGCTTGAATAGCATTGAGGAAGATGATGCACATCTAGGATTATTTCTAAATTGTATTTTTTACATTGTTTCCAACTGATCTGAAGCCAGTCTGTTCTGTGTACACCTGATCCAGTCAAGTCTCAGAGGTTAAGCAGAATAGGTCCTTGTTAGTCCATGGCAAGGAGACCGCTTAGGTACTGTAGAGAAGGGGTTGTGTCCGTGTTTCTGTGTAGAACTAGCAACCCAGTCTCATGGCAAGTCGTGATTCAGCAGCACAAAATATACATTAAACTATTGATTTGTGATATTATGGCGAAAAGTGCCTCATTTTTGTCACAACAGCACAAATTCATTCTAATTCAAGATTCAAGGAACTTTATTGTCATGCCAACTCACATTTCCATGTTAATGGTACGAAATTTGTTCTCAGGTCCCGGTTATTAAAAAAACAACAACAACAACAACAACAACAAAACAAAACAAACAAACTATAAATATAACCTATTAAAATGAATTAAAAGCAAAATTACCATGTTTAATACCAGATATAGGTCTGAACAGCAAGTATAACTATGATATTGCACTGGGAATTAATTGGAAACCAATATTGCACATATTGCACACAGAAGGTTTTGCACATGGGCAGTTAAAGTGGTTTTGGTGCAGTCTGTATGTGATGATGTAAATTCTTATGGCGCACGGCTCAAGTTCAACAGTCTGACAGCCTCAGGGAAGAAGCTGTTTCTGAGCCTAGCAGTTCTGCTCTGAATGCTCCTGAACCGCCTGCCTGAGGGAAGGAGCCGAAACAGACTGTGTGCGGGATGGGAGGAGTCCCTCAATTCATTCTGTGATGGCTGCATGAAATTAAAAGTGAAGCGGGGGGATCGGGGTGGTTATGGTTCGGGTGGGGGGAAGGAGTAGGATTAGGTTATGGTTAAGGTTAGGGCTGGGGGTAGGAGTAGGGTTAGTTATAGTGAGTTAAAAAAATGCGTCACGAAAATTTGACTCATTTTGTGACGGGAGAAAAAAAAAAACGTGAGACTGGGCTGAGAACTAGAGTTGTATCAGGAAGAGCATCCAGGATAAAACGTTTGTCAAATCCCAATTTAGATCTGTACTATATCCACTGTGCCGGGCCACAGACAAACAGCAACTTTTGTCTCCAATTGATTTCTATGTTATGTGTACATTGGTGAAACAGCGCCCTCTCCTGCACTTCACGTTGGCTGAGGACACATAAACAAATGGTTGTTGGGCCCAGTGGAAAAATGCACCTAAAGTTACTTTTGTCTCTTATATTTACTCATATAAAGCACAAAGTACCTATCGGACTCTCACTCTGTCGCTCCTTATCTGAGACTTTCTGACAAATAACAGGATAACAAGGAGAAAACTCTGCTGGACACACACGCACGCCTTTACCCATCTGCCTGGCTGCAAGCATCTCCGCAGCATGCAAACAAGCATCCGGTTATCGCTCTCCGCCATGCTCGCTGAGCAAAGTTTAAGCTGATTCTGTGACAACCCAAAACTGAACCACCCCGGCATTTCTTTACAGCCGAGGCCTTCTAATCTGCCAGAAACAGGAAGAGACAGAGAGTGGTCTGCTGCTCCCTAATTTGACAGAGGAGCCGGCCATGAAACAGCGCACTTAAAAAGATGCTGGTGTGTTTACACTGGCGGTCCTGTGTAACTACTGAATGGGAGACATAAACGGCTTAGCTGCAGCCAGCGTAAGTGGCCTGCGCGGGCCTCCTCCTGCTCAATACTGTATTCTGTCACAGCGCATTTGACAGGAATTTGAAATCTGCTGCATTATGCGCTGCCCACAATAAACCTTGTGTTTTTTGAAAAGCCGGCATTAGACAGCAGAAAAGCTGGCATCAGACGAGGGAAATGATTTGATCTCGTCTAATCTGACTGAGGCGAGAAATATTGTAATCCCTTTGCTGCTCCTCCATTGCACATGTGCACGATTGCATGACTGCACGCGTGCACGACTGCACGCGTGCACATGTATGACGGGAGAGGGTTTCCAAAGCATAAATCAGCCATTCCTGTGTGAATTTGTTGATATTGCCTTATTTTTTTTTACCAGTCAAAGTTCCCAAGGTGTTTCTCACACAGCAGATAATAGCAGCAGGCTGATTAGGAGCTGGAAAGCCAGCGTGCACGCACACAGTTGCACTCTTGTCCCACAGCAGCTCCATTGTAAAAGCTTGTGGTTTTATGAGGAATGCACATGTAAATCCTCATATCTGCTCGGAGTCCTGTTGTCTCTTTCATTGATCAGCTGTCTTGCGGGAGGAGATGAGCGCTGAGGGCCACAGAAAGCGCGAACAACAGAGATATTACGCCTGTTGTATTTATACCCTCCCGCAAACAATGAACCTGTGTCAGGCCCATTGTTTCCCCCGTGACTCTCAGGGAAGCCTTTGAAAATCGAAACACAAAAAACTTTCAGCTTCACATCTCTCGCTGCCATTATTGTTCTTCTTCTTTGATAGCCAGCTTGGAACAAAATCAAATATCACATCTTTTCATTCATCCACAATAACAACAATAAAAGCACTTGCCATTTGTGCTTTTGCCAAATTCACACTAAAATTTGTGTTCGCTCATTGTTACATGCTGTTTTGTTCGATGAAAGTTATTTCACAATAGGTAAATCAGGTACTGTGGGTGGAAAAAAAAGTGGGTTTTTGTTCTCGTTGTCATGGAGATCAGGAGAATGATTAGCAGGCCACACTCATGCGGGGACAAGAGACAATGAGCAGAGTAGATTGTCCTGTGTATGACAATAATGTAAGAGGCTCATTATTATCTGGAGAGCGTTAAACCACATGGATGCCTCAGATATGATGCTTATAAAGCTGCTGTGTGATTTGATCTCATGTTTCATTCAGAGCACATTCTGCCAGAATAAAGCATGAAGGTCTGAAGGAAACCCTGCAATTCTTCTCAGAGATCTAAAGCCAACTTTCTGCTGACCTCTCAAATGATAGAAAATCAGTCTTCACCCTGAGATTCTGTTTGATAACCTCCAGTTTGTCAGTCACAAGGAAAAGTCAACTGATTTTTATGGAATTTTGTGAAATTATTTTTCTTTATAAAGAGGAAGAAAATGTTAAAAGGGTCACATCATATGTGTCTTTTATTACGTCTGTCAACCAAATTATGTTTTTGTTGTCATCTGACTGTGTATTTGTTTGTCTGTTGGGTATCTTAAAAGACCATGAGCAGATTCCAGTGGAAGTTGTGGTGTGGATCCAGATTAATAGGTGCATCTTGCCTTTTGATCTGTGACCTTTGATCTGTGATCCTGAACATCTGTGATTATGATTCCTTTGATCAGCTAGTTAGGACTACTGATTATTTTGGCAATCACAATTATGGGTCCACCATTTGATCCTGTCTCTTTTGAGCTTGATTACAGGATTACAGACAGACGCACTCAAGGACGTAGTGCACTCAGCAGTCATAATCAAAGCTCAGAGATCAAGATCAAAGTTCAGGATCAAAGATAAGAATTATTATTCAGTAACCATAATCAAAGGTCAGCAATCTGGATCAAGGATGTATCATTCAGATCAAAAAGCTGGATTACAGTTCAGAAATCGCAACCAAAGATTAGCAGTCAGAATCAAAGGTCAGTAATCTGTACTAGAAATGGGTGATCCAGATCAAAGATCTAAATTACAGCTCAGTAATCAGAATCCAAGATCAGGGCTCTGGATCAGAAGTGAAGAAAGGTTCACAATCACTATCAAAAATTAATGTTCAGGATGGCCTGATTATTTATTCATGAGTGAACTTTAGTCCCGAGCCAGCTCGTTATGTAGATATGTACATGGTGGACCAAGAGAGTGGACAAAGGATCAGAATTTATTTTGGAGTTTAATGTAAATTAAAGGAGACTCTGGGCCTTGCTGGAGTTAAATGTTTTCTCTGAGTACCCTTCTAGTTCACTTTTTTCTTTTTTGCTACTCCTGCTTGTTGAACCGCTGCAGCAGATCTGTGGACTTGTGCGACTTATTTACCTGTCCAGCATCTCTGTGTATCATGTTGTCAACAAGATGTTAGAACTCAAAGGGGAAAATAACTGCAAATATAAACATGGTGAGGTACATCTTGAGCTGGAACAAACCTGCCTTTCTGACAGCTTGACAGTCACCTGAGGGTGAAACAGATTCTAAAATCACTGTCCGGCCGGCCGACCGGTCGCACTCTGCCTTGCTTTGTCTGACTTACTGTGCACATGAGGGCGTGCGCACAACAGTCCACAGAGGGGCAGAGCAGTAAAAGAGGCCGTCTGCGGCTGGGCAGCTGTACGGTCAAGCAGAAATATGTGGATGTTTCCCCTCCAGCAAACACCTAGTATCAGTGGTGATGGACAGAATGACAGTCAGGTTACACAAATACACACATTCTGCACAAAGACTCAGGAACTGATGGAACCTCAGACACGGAAACACACACAAATGGAATTCACTCATGCACACATGAACAGAAGTTTCTCCTGCAGTTTTAAAATGATAAATACAAATTATTACATTTTTTTAAAAGACCCTGTTAAAACATTGTTGGTGCTCAGAACTCAATGTTTTGATAATCGCTTTGTCAAAACATTAACCTTTTGAAAAATAGTTCAAAGGAATGGGACGGCCATCTTGAAAATGACAAAAAAAAAAAAAACAACCAAACACCCAAAATTACAACAAAATAACCAGAGTGCAAATTATACAATGACAAGTCAAGGAGCCCTTACTGTACCTATTGAGAGTATTATAAATTATTTTGCTCTTGCTTAGTTGTCTAGTTAAAAAAAAAACTATATATTTTTATATATCTCTTCAATAACCTTAACACATGAATGTCAGGAATATGGTATCCATATTAAGTTTCTCCATAATGATTTCTGATTTCCCCATGGTAACATGGGATGTCTGCAAGGATACAGACTGTTATGTTTTTGTTTTTTGATACCTGGATATTTGATGATCCAATATTAAAAAACAAATATGGTTTTCTGTCTGAAGCCAATGAGCATATTGACAGTATAATTATTTACATATTTAACTGATTAATTTGAGTGCATATGGGGTCATCAAACATAAACATAACACACATAACATTAATTTACAAGTTTATACTTATCATATTTGCACAATGGTCATTTGTATATGTATCAATATGACACAATATGTGATGTCTAAATCCCACATAACTATTTTGAAGTAAATAAAAATTATCATGTATGGGTGTTTCTACAGAAAATACTCTCAATTTGTTTGAACTAATATCATCCCGCTTAAGATATCTTAATGTATGACCCTACATTATGGATCTTGTGTAACAAATACAATATTCCTGAACAATGAATCATGTTCACGGAATTCCAGTATTTGTCTTATTGAAAAGCTGGGTGTTGATATGTACCATCAAAGGTGGCATACACGGTCCTTTTTGACAATATATGCCAATGATGATATATGCCGGCAACAATTTATGGTGTCAGATTTGGAATATATTGTCGGCAATGATAATCTTCAAACCTCATATTCAGGATCGGGTAACGAGGGCAACAGCTCCAGTAGGGGATCCCAAACTTCCCTTTCTGGGGCCACATTGACCACCTCTGACTGGGAGATACTGAAGCATTCCCAGGCCAGTGTGGAGATATAATCTCTCCACCTAGTCCTGGGTCTTCCCTGGGGTCTCCTCCCTGGCAATGGCAATATAAAGTAATGCTACCTAAGGCTCGGGCGTCCAGGGGGCATCTTTTCGGGATGCCTCCTGGACGCCTCGCTGGAGAGGTGTTCCGGGCACGTCCCATTGGGAGGAGGCCCCGGGGAAGACCCAGGACACGCTGGAGGGACTACATCTCTCGGCTGGCTTGGGAACGCCTTGGGGTTCCCCCGGAGGAGCTGGGGGAGGTGTGTGTATCGGGAGGTCTGGGCGGTTTTGCTTGAGCTGCTGCCCCTGCGACCCGACTCCGGATAAAGCGGAAGAAAATGGATGGATGGATGGCTGGCTACCTAAGGCAAACAGTAGCTTTTTCTAAAAAGCATTAGGTAATTAAAATGTACCTTTAGGCAAAAATCACAAATTATGCACTAGCTATTGTTTGCATTCATTCGTAGACACTTGACAAAATCTATTTCATAAGGTCTAAAGGTAAAGTCAGCATTAGCATTAACCTATTACAGTATACTTTGGGTTACCCAGTGAATATAGTGCAATGGCTGGAGCATGACGTGAGGTACAACTAATGTTAAAAAATGGTATTGGCCACTTCAGATACATGCTTGATTGTAGGATTTAAATTGTAATATTTACAATTGCAGGCTTTGAATCCCCCAAACATTGTTTGCTTTTGGGGGGGCAATCTCAGTTTTAATTAGGTGGGGGCAGACTGCTCAAGTACCCACTGCAATTAGAGCCATGAAGGTAACACTACAAATCGACCTTGTAAAAACTACAGCCAGCTTGATGCAGTTTTTCCTGTGTACCAGTTTGTGTCATCCTTGCTTCAGTCTTACAAAATAGTTCCATACAGCTCCACTGATGACAGGCAAAGTCTTTGTGTTATGAATTCTTTTTTTTCTTTTAATTCTTTTTCAGCTTTATTAATAACATATTGAACACACTGCAAACAATGGAATGTGCAACAAAACCCAGACAATTTAAATAACACAGACACAACACAAAATATGTTGCAAGCCTCTCTGCTAAGGTAACCAAGTGACAGTGTTTTCATATTGGCTGAACCAGCTAACATGCAGTTTGATTATCTTTTTAGTGAAGTCGATGGAGGTGTATATACTCCATGTCACTGTGTTTGTATGTATGTTAGTTAGCAAGATATCTTAAGAAGGCTGCATCCACTTTTTCTCAAAGTTGCAGGTGCTTTGGGCCAATGGATGGGAAGATATGATTTGATTTTTGTTGTGCTCAATCAATGAATAAATGTTGGCTAATTGGCTAATTTTGGCTAATGGCTAATTTTATGGAAATGAGCTCAGATATGCCCCTGGAATGTATTCATGGTGCTTGACTTTTTCCACATTTTGTTATGTTACAGCCTTTTTCCAATATGGATGAAATTCATATTTTTTCCCCTCAAAGGTCAAGAGAGCTCTGGAGCAGATTTTCATCCACACTTTACCACACAGGCCTGATTGATGGATTGCTGCAGAGATGGTTTTCCTTCTGGAAGGTTCTCCTGTCTCCATCGAGGAATGCTGGAGCTCTGACAGAATGACCATCGGGTTCTTGGTCACCTCCCTGACGAAGGCCCTTCTCCCCCAATTGCTCAGTTTAGACAGGTGTTCAGCTCTGGGAAGAGTCCTGGTGGCTCTGAACATCTTCTATTTACAGATGATGGAGGCCACTGTGTTCATTGGGACTTTCAAAGCAGAAGAAATGTTGCTGTACCCTTCCCCAAATTTGTACCTTGAGACAATCCTTTCTTGGAGATCTATAGACAATTCCTTTGACTTCATGCTTGGTTTGTGCTCTGAATGAATTCACTCCAGGTGGACTCCAACTAAGCTGTAGAAACATCTCAAGGATGACCAGTGGAAACAGGATGCACCTGAGCTCAATTTTGAGCTTTGTTGCAAATGAGTGAATGTGACTGTTTAGAAGCCTATGTAACATTTTCTCGACATTCCAAACACTTTGAACACTTTGTGAGCATGGCATAGCAGAACTGTACCTCTAGTTCTGAGTACTTCTAGTTTGCTGATGTTTACTGAGGAGTAATTAGTAAAAGTGCGTATTGAATCTTGACTTGCAATGTATTCCTCTGCTTTGGAAAATCCTATGCATGAACCCTCTTAAATATACTGAGTGAATCAGGTACTGAGTGAATGAATGAATGACTCCATCCTTATAACACAATAATGCAACAACAATAAATGCTTTCATTTTTTAACTCACAAACCTAAAGGGGCATACAATGAGGATGAACCCTTTCACATCTGAGGAACTTTGATACACCAGATCAATAAAAAAGCAGCTTTGTTTTGACTTTTTAATATCACACATACATGTCTGCCATTTGCTGGATGGTTAGTGCATAGTGTATTGATGATGGATTAGTTGCAGATGTGCTTGTCTAACAAACAGACACACGGCTTCTGCACAGAAATGTGCTAAATTAGAAAAGTAGATTTTTTTTTAATTTGCTGTTTGTTGATCAGATTATGTTGTAAAACTCAAATAACACATCAAAGCAAGGAGAAAACACTTATTAATCTAGCCTTTACAGAAAATAAAAAGTGGGAGATGGATGAATGACGTATGCATTGAATGTGGTCAGAGAGAGAGAGAGAGAGAGAGAGAGAGAGAGAGAGAGTGTGTTTCCACTCAGAAATTTACAACATAAGACAAATATGCATAACCCAGCAGAAAGGATTTAGCAACAACAGAAGACGAGGTGTTCGACTGAGGTGCACAGTAAATGGGGTTTGTGACAGACAGCAGTAATGCACAGAAATTACATTTGATTAGATAAAAATGTATTGATCCTTTGGGAAGACTCCCTCAGGGAAATTGAGATTCCAGTAGTATCATATAGCAGCACACAGGTTAAGAAGCACACAGAGTATCAAAAGTTAAAGTAAAAAACAAAAACAGTTTGCAATATAAATACACAATATAAATACCAGACATACTGATCAATACTAGTTTAAAGGCTACTGCTGTTACTCTCATTCCCGACCTCTGTCTTCCTGTTACTCTTCCTGACCCCAAGTGAGGAGTTATAATAAATCAGAAAAATAAACCTTTATTTTATAAATATTCATCAGGAGCTACGCTGTAAAACTTAACGGTCACAAATCTACACAACTCATTGGAAGGGTTTTGTCACTGAAGCAACCCCCCTTATTGTCTCTCTGTGTCTCAGCCAGGGCTGCCCAATGTGCGGTCCGTGGGTCATGTTTGGTCCACACACCCTTTGTTTTCACCTGCCATGGAAATGAACAAATTCTCTGCAAATCATTACATTCTTCTTAATCAAACTAAACAGGAATGGATTAGTTATTTTGGAAATTTATTTCAGATTTACAATGTTTATATTAATTGCATGTATGTAATTCACACAAGATTAAAATTTGCTGCAACGTGTATTTGAAGAGGATATAACAAAAAAATTACTTGTCCTTTAAGGTAATTTGTGCATACCACATAGTAAATAAGTAAGTCCCTTCGGCTGCTCCCTTGTTTGTACTTGGGGTCGCCACAGCAAATCCGATGTGGATCTGCATGTTGAATTGGCAAAGGTTTTACGCCGGATGCCCTTCCTGACGCAACTCCACATTACATGGAGAAATGAGGCAGGGGTGGGATTTGAACCCGGAACCTTCTGCACTGAAACCAAGCGCATTAACCACTTGGCCACCATACCACATATTGTATTATTATTATGATTATTATTGTTGTTGTTGCTTTCACATATTTAATGCTGAAATAATCTTATAACTTATATATAATATATATCTTAAATCCCTGTTAAATAATATTGCATTTGAAAAATTATGTTTTTTTTCATATATTCAAAATCTGCACTTCCTTTATTCAACCATAGAGGTCACTATTGCTTTACACACTTCTCCCACCAGACGTTTCAGAGTGACTTCCCTTCCTCCCTGTCGAAGTCTCCAGGTCCACACTTACACTCACTGACAGAAAGAGAAATTTTTCTTGCCATGCCATTAAAAGCTGTGCATGACATTTTGTTTTCAGCGTGTTCCTCGATTTTCTAACCTCTACCTCAAAGTGCACTTGCAAACTGCAGCAATTTACTACATGGAGGAAATGTTTAATGTGTTGTTGATGTGAACTTGGAAGTCATTGCAGGCTGTCGCTGTGATGCGTGTAAACTTTTGCATGTGGTTTCAAGGTTCTGTCGAAAAAGTATCCACAGTGTCAGGCAGCCAAAGCACTTAAATCCAAACCTCACATTAACCCCAAACACTTTGCAAAGCCCTTTACACTCACTTGATGTGGTTAAAGTTGCTGCAAGGAACATTCAGATGATGATGTGAGTGAAACCTCACTGATGCTCTGCACCTGTTTTTTTTTAAACCACAAAAGCAGTTATGGTCAGTGTACATGAAGTGCGATCTGCCCCTGAGCAACTGTGCAAAACGCTTTCAAAATTATAGTGTCAAGAAAAAGTGTAAAGGGAAAATGTTTGCACGCAATATTTATGAGGAATGATCATTTCCATACTGGAACACCAAAGTGTGTGTGATAATATTGACTTATAAAATACTGACTTTTCATTTTGCTATTATGATTAAGAAAGTTGAAATTGTTGACTTACCAACTCAAATGTAGCGTCTTTTCATGAATGAAAATAGAATGTTGTAAAATGCAAAAGTAATATTGACTAACAAAATCACATTTGACAAAGCATTTTTTAACTTGGACAAAGATATTTGAGTTTTTATAATCTTGTAATTGTTTTTTAAAAAAAACAAATTTTTACTTTTCATGAACTCTTAATTACGATTAACAAAGGTGATGTCATTTTGACTGAGAATGTCAAATATTTCAAACATCTTAAATTATAATGAAGCAAGCTGAAAGTTTTTTTGCATTGACTTGCAAACTTATTTCATAACAAAGAAAATTATAGATTTTTTTGAATCTTGTAAGTTTGTTAGTTTTTTTCTCTTTCTGTCTTTTAGCTTCTTGGGCAAGGATGGTGGCCAGGCGTTTAGTGCACTTGGTTTCAGTCAGGAAGTTTCCTGGATAAAACCCCACTGCCGCCATTTCCCAATATAATGTGGAATTGAGTCAGGAAGGGCATCCGGTGTAAAACTTGTGCCATATCAACACGCAGATCCACTCTGGATGTGCTGTAGCAACCACGAATGAAAACAAGGGAGCAGCCAAAGAGACTTACTTTTTCTCTTTTAGCTTCTTAGTATCTGTTTATTGTGACTTAGAAAATTTATGTTTTTGTTAGTTTCTTGCAGTTTTTCTAAGGAATTAAAATTTTAACACGTTAGCCTTTAATTCTGAGTAAGGAAGTTGAATGTTAACATTATATCATAATATGTCATTAGCAGAAATTACAAAGTCTAAATTTCACCCTTGTATCTCTTAATTTGGATTTACAAAGTAAACATTTTGGCTTTTATATCAGAATTATCTCACAAATATCTGTGTCCCAATAGTGGAGCAGATAAGTATGACTTTTAGCCAGAATTGTTCACTTGGTCATACAAGCATCAGATTTGGCATGAATGTTCTTCATAAATCAGTGTTTGAGAAAAAAGTGCTGGCCATGTGAAAATCCAATATGGTGGCTAGGTAGGGGTCAATGAATAATTACACAGGGGTCAAAATGTAAAAATGCTCCAATCATATTGAAAAGTATAACACATTATTTGTCTGATCATAACTATTCCAAAAAGGTATAGTTTGGACTATCTATGATTGAATGTTATGGAGTTATGAGGTAAAAACAGCAAAAATGGTGACAAATGTCAGTTTCAGTTTGTACAGGGGTTAAAGCTGCTCCAATTTTTGTAAAATGTGATGCAAATTATTGGTTGAGTTAATAGGGGTTTAAAAAGGAATAGTTTGCACCATGTGTCATGCTTAGTTGTCACGTTACAGGGTAACATACGTCATATGCCATAGAATCCACTGTTTGACATTTACTCTGCAAACCAAGCATTCAGCACAGTCAAAACTATTCCATTTATTAATCCTATTAGTTCAACCAATATCTTGCACCACTTTCTATCAAAATTGGAGCAACTTTAACTTGTGACTCCTGTGCAAACTGAAACTGAGCTTTCTTACCATTCTTGCTGTTTTTACCACATAACTCCATAACATTCAGTCATAGATAGTCCAAACTGTGTGATCAGACACATAATTTGGTATAGCTATCAGTATGATTGGAGCATTTTTAAAATTTGACCCCTGTGTCATTCTTCATTGACCCCTATCTGGCCGTCATATTGGATTTTCACGTGGCCAGCACTTGTTTCTCAAACACTGATTTATGAAGAACCTTCATGCCAAATCTGATGCTTGGATCGCCATGTGAAGGATCATTTTCAATTATCTGCTGCACTACAAGGGTTAAAAAGAAGTCAGCAGATTTTGTGGTAGACTCTGCCTTTTTGGATTTGAAAAACAATTTCCATTGATTCTTTGAAAACTATTCTTAAAGCCTATTTATTTTCTATTGCCTAACATCAGTTTTATGGTTTTTAAGCTTATTTTAATTATTTTGCTTGTACAAAATAGTTTTATGGTTTTGTTTTTACTCTGTGATGTGGGGACATTCTGGAGTTATATTCAACATGTTTTTCTTTATTTAAAGTGATTTATTAATTTATCATTGTTAGTAGTAGTATTACGACACAGTAAAATCACAAACTAACCCAGTGTTGAATTAACACTGCCAGTGTACATGTGGTCCTACTCTAGTCAGAGTGGGACCATATGTTCACTGTCACTGTTAATTTAACACTGGTGATGTTATTGTGTATTATGATGATGATGATGATGATGATGATGATCAAATCAAATCAATTTTATTTATATAGCGCCAAATCACAACAACAGTCGCCCCAAGGCGCTTCATATTGCAAGGCAAAAGCCATACATTAATCACAGAAAAACCCCAACGGTCAAAACGACCCCCTATGAGCAAGCACTTGGCAACAGTGGGAAGGAAAAACTCCCTTTTAACAGGAAGAAACCTCCAGCAGAACCAGGCTCAGGGAGGGGCAGTCTTCTGCTGGGACCGGTTGGGGCTGAGGGGAGAGAATCAGGAAAAAGACATGCTGTGGAAGACAGCAGAGATCAATCACTAATGATTAAATGCAGAGTGGTGCATACAGAGCAAAAAGAGAAAGAAACACTCAGTGCATCATGGGAACCCCCCAGCAGTCTATCGCAGCATAACTAAGGGATGGTTCAGGGTCACCTGATCCAGCCCTAACTATAAGCTTTAGCAAAAAGGAAAGTTTTAAGTCTAATCTTAAAAGTAGAGAGGGTGTCTGTCTCCCTGATCCGAATTGGGAGCTGGTTCCACAGGAGAGGAGCCTGAAAGCTGAAGGCTCTGCCTCCCATTCTACTCTTAAAAACCCTAGGAACTACAAGTAAGCCTGCAGTCTGAGAGCGAAGCGCTCTATTGGGGTGATATGGTACTATGAGGTCCCTAAGATAAGATGGGACCTGATTATTCAAAACCTTATAAGTAAGAAGAAGAATTTTAAATTCTATTCTAGAATTAACAGGAAGCCAATGAAGAGAGGCCAATATGGGTGAGATATGCTCTCTCCTTCTAGTCCCTGTCAGTACTCTAGCTGCAGCATTTGAATTAACTGAAGGCTTTTCAGGGAACTTTTAGGACAACCTGATAATAATGAATTACAATAGTCCAGCCTAGAGGAAATAAATGCATGAAATAGTTTTTCAGCATCACTCTGAGACAAGACCTTTCTAATTTTAGAGATATTGCGCAAATGTAAAAAAGCAGTCCTACATATTTGCTTAATATGCGCACTGAAGACATATCCTGATCAAAAATGACGCCATGATTTCTCACAGTATTACTAGAGGTCAGGGTAATGCCATCCAGAGTAAGGATCTGGTTAGACACCATGTTTCTAAGATTTGTGGGGCCAAGTACAATAACTTCAGTTTTTATCTGAATTTAAAAGCAGGAAATTAGAGGTCATCCATGTCTTTATGTCTGTAAGACAATCCTGCAGTTTAACTAATTGGTGTGTGTCCTCTGGCTTCATGGATAGATAAAGCTGGGTATCATCTGCGTAACAATGAAAATTTAAGAAAGCATGTATAAAGTGAATAAAATTGGTCCTAGCACAGAACCTCATGGAACTCCATAATTAACCTTAGTCTGTGAAGAAGATTCCCCATTTACATGAACAAATTGTAATCTATTAGATAAATATGATTCAAACCACCGCAGCGCACTGCCTTTAATACCTATGGCATGCTCTAATCTCTGTAATAAAATTTTATGGACAACAGTATCAAAAGCAGCACTGAGGTCTAACAAGATGAGCACAGAGATGAGTCCACTGTCTGAGGCCATAAGAAGATCATTTGTAACCTTCACTAATGCTGTTTCTGTACTATGATGAATTCTGAAACCTGACTGAAACTCTTCAAATAGACCATTCCTCTGCAGATGATCAGTTGATGATGATGATGATGATGATGATCAGTTGATGATGATGATGATGATAATGATGATGATGATGATAATTCATGACCACTGTTAGTGGAATTTTTCCTCCACTGTTGTTTCATACGTCACTTAAAAAATCCTGAGGCATAAACAAGTTTCAGTGAAAGTTCAAAGTGAAATTGCATTTGAGGAGAAGCAGAGCAAGACTGACCACATGATGTTACCATGTGGCTTAACATTGACAAATGGAGTAGTCAAAGGGTGCATACTTTGTGTGTGATATAATATAAGAATGTTCAACAATGAGACAAAGTAAAAACATCTGCAATGTTCATAAATTTGAGTTTTGCATAGAACCATTCACCTCTGTTGGCGTTAACTGTATTTTGTAAGAATTATTATTATTATTATTATTATATTATTATTATTTTTGTGTTGGTCGAATGGACTTTAAGTCTGTCAATAAAAATTGCCGACATCGACAAACACTTCTGTCCAGGGACCTCATTACTCCATAAGCTCTTCCCAGGCATCTCTCAATGTTGATGTCTCACAGACATCTGACTACTGATAAAAGTGAATGTCTCTGCACGTTCAACACTTTCACTGCACACAGATACATGTATGATGGTTGAGTCCAGGAAATCAATGAATGTCTGGATTGTAGTCTTGATCCATTAAAGTCACAACCCCAGACACTTCCTCACCCAGCTTCTCAAGTGCTTCAGACATGGTATCCACTGTTTCCGCAAATATCACAGCTTCATCTGCAAAGTCAGCAATTCTACCCATCATTCACTCCATACAAGCACTGGCCGAAGGGTGTCAGACCACATCCCTGAGGAACACCAGGAAAAATTCAGATATTTTTCCCTGCTCTGCATGTTTGATGCTTTGAAATATGGTTGTAGCATCGCTGAAAGACATGTTTTTTCCAACTTTATTCAGCTTGCAACATTTCTAGCAGTCAAGCTTCTGAGTGCTTTACATAATGTAACATTTCCTGTACAGGCTCCATCACACATAACACGATTGAAGCCGACTGGCGCACGAAGGAGGAATCGCATGCCACTCATGAAAAATTGGAGCCACCTCAAATGCCTTGTACAGCTGTCGCCACAACAATTCGCTCACACCAGTGGGCGAAAGACAGTGAGTGCCCATTCGACCCCCTCTCAGCAGGTGTAGGCCAAATTCCAGGTGTCAATCACAAACATCCAACACCACACGCTGGGCACTTAGAAAAAGCAGGGCTATTTGCGCTCCCTGCACAATAGTGGAGTGCAGGTGACCACATTCGAGCTGTCTGTGAAAACTGTCTAAGTGCCACATGAGTGTGCTGTAACCAAACAACACATATGTCAAGCAAATGCCCACCCCCCAACACATGTGGTGTGTGAGTGTGTCTTAGACAATTGTGTACAGACAAGATCACATGGGGACCCGCCAGCCATGTTTGCACGCACACAGAACAATAAGGTGGCTCTCAGCTGATCTGACTGTCACATCACCCACGTCAGCTCTGGTCTACATGACACAGTGTCCTTCGGCATGCCGCTCGGTCGACACGTACGCGAGGCCAGCTGGACATGCATGCGGGGCCAGCAGATGTGAACATAATAAGAGGGCACTGCTTCATTAATTGTATTTCATGACTGTACGTCTATGATCATGAGTCATATACAGAGGAACAGAAGGATCATACTTGTATTCTCCGTTCAACAAGAGGGATTAAATATTAGAAACTGCAGTAGTTTATGTTTGGGTGTGTGTGTTTTTCCTCCATAACAGCGGTGCAATGTAGTGCAACATGTTCCAGGTGCTTGCAATGTGTTCATGCACGCGCACGAGTTTGCACGAAACAGTCGCCATGGTATCGTACATGCCTGTCTGACCGTGTGTCCCTCCCGACAGCAGGTGGAATGTTTTGCGGTTCCCCATTTTGTTTTTTGTTTGCAGATTTTCTGCCAGTTTCTGATTCTTTTACCCAAAGTCATGTTATGTGTGAAGGGGCCCTACACAAAATGACCAGAGCTATCTTCTAAGATGACTCAGACTGACAAAAATGAACTTATTCTTTAAAGACCAGAGTGCATATTTCCTTTAACTGGTGTAAAAAAATAAAATAATAATAATAATAATAAAAACAGATATTTTTTTTCAAAAATGTTTCTAAATTTGCATGCAGAAAATAATATTTTCTTATTTTAGTTTTACAGGCAAAGCAACTTCATCATGTAGCTTTACTGACATTTAACACATGAACTCATGGAGCCAAACATTGAAACTTGTTTTCAGGGTTTGATGTTTCACATAATCGCCACAATCATCAGTGTTAAATTTCCAGTGTTAAGACATTCCAATAAGATTCTGGTGTTAATTTAAAATGAAATAACAACACCCTGGTGTCATGCCTTGAAAAGTGCCAGTGTTACACCATATGGGGCATGAACTTGACAATCTATAGCTCCCAATCTACAAAACACATTCAGGAGAGTTAAAATTCTACACACAAAAAAATTAACAGTCAAAAGTTTCAATACATGTGTTCACTTTTCTCAGTCCTAAATTCACACTTTTCTTATGTTAACTATAACACCTTTAAAGTTTGAGAAATTAACAGTTAGTTCATGTTGTTATTTTTGAGTGTTAATTTAACACTGGTGATTTTGTTGTGTAGTGTTGATGAAAAATGTAGCAGTAGAATTCTTTTTTTTTTTTTTTAGCTTGATCTGGAACTAGTCTATGATTTGTCTTAATTAGCCTGTTTTAATACCATTGCCTGTTTTAACACCATTGTTGGAAGCCTAAACATGGTGTTAAAGCACTTTTCATCAATATGATGACCTGGACCGTTTAGATAGAGGCTTTCAACACTCAGGGTGTTACTGCTCAGCTTTAGTTTGGACTTGGCAGCAACATAAATGTAAAACACATTTACTTTAAGTTACACTCTCACAATCTTATGTTAACATACCATTTTTGTCCTGTTGGTGCTGTTCTGTTTGTGGTAGTGGTGTATGGTGACCCAAAAGTTAGAGAAGGGGGCTTGTGATCAGAATGTTATAAGTTTAAGTCCTTGCCTGGTCAGAAAAATGTGGGTGAAGAAGGTGAAACAACAGCACTTCTGTGAGATTCGTAACCCCCAAGTTGCTTTGACTCTGAACGTATTGCATGGCAGCATTGCAAGTACATGAAATAAGAACTTTTAACACTCAGAGGTGTTAAATTTCAACACAGTAAGACACTAATATTAACACTATTTATGGTGTTAAAAAGTGCACACTTGTACGGAAGTCTTTATATAATGCCTGATTTGCTGGGCACCATTTTCCATCTCATCTATGAATACACTCAACACAGTGTAACTTGGCATTTGTAATCTTTTTCAGTTTCATTTATGTCACCTGACAAACTCAAAAATCACATCTCGACACAATCTGCTAATCTGAATAAATAGATTTTCTGCTGCTCGTCGGTTAATTATGTGTTTCACTGAGTGGCAGACTGTTTCAGAGACAGACACAGAGATGGCAGACTGTCACAGCGGCCTTCACTGTGAGCTTTAGTTAAAATTATGAGTATGAGATTTATACAAGAGTGCAATTAGAAATTATTGAATGATTTTGCAAAAGAGTGAGTCGCTGCTTGGATTACTCCTGACTTACCTTGTTACAAAGTTTTTAAATATGTGATTCTGCTTGTAATGCCTTACACCTAACGGGGAGTTTTAAGTCATTTTGGCATGTAATTATCAAAGGAATGCTTTGTGATAGATGGCAGAGTCAGCGTTGGCGAGATCATGAGGGTGGAAAAAAGACAGAAAGAGACACCTGATCTGAACTTCATCATAATTAGTGGATTTTTCTGACTTTGATCCGACAGACAAGAGTTTCCTCTCATGGAGTTTTAAGGATGACAACACCTGAGACGTATCAGTGTTCCTGTCAGGCAAGCTCCTCTAATTAGCTGTCAGAGGAAAACTTATTAAATACTAACCTTTGGTGTTAACACAATTTTGATGTCAAAGGAAAAAATCACAAATAAAAGCTAAGTGAAAGGGAAAATCAATCAAATTTGACCAAAATCCAGTCAGCAGTATAATAAATTCTAAAACAAAAACTGTTTAAAGTTATGTTTTAAGGTTTGTGCTCACAGCTGGATGCACCAATTCACTACATTAATGTATTTTAGTTGAAAGTTTTCTAAGTCATTCTAGCAGAGATTCAACATTCAACAAAGATTTGAATGTCATAAAATGTTTCTAGTTTAATTTGATTTAAATTTTTAAAATTTAATCACACAAATCTGCATGGTAAAATGTTGCTGAAACTTTTATCAAATGGATGTGAAATGAAATATATCTGAATATGTCAGAGTAGATTAGTGTTTGCACACTGAAACTGCTCAGTTTTAAAAAAAAGTTTTCATTTAAAATGTTTTTGGGGTAAGACAACTGGACTTAAAAACTCAAGTCAACTTTTTCCTCACCATGTTCAATTTCCATGAAAATCATTATAGACTAAAACCAGCAAATAAACATCAGGCAAATTATGCTACAAATAAGAGAATATTGGTTGAATTTTACTGCAAACACTATGGATCCATCATTGATCAACAATTGCCATTTTTTTGGGGGGGGGGGGGGGGGCGGTTGTCAAAACCAATTTGTCATATATGAAGACACTGTACTACAATGTACAGTACTGTGCAACCCCTTTTTATGTCAAATGTGAAAGTAAAAGACAACATTTAAATTTCTATACAATAATTACAACAATAACATCATCAGCAGCAATGACAATAGTCAGAGAATACTTTAGGAAAGAAATTGTAACATTAAGAGAGCAACAAACCTTTTCGAGAAAAGTTATAAGACAGAATAGAAATGAATGACAATCAGTGAAGTTTTAATTGATCAGCATAACTGCTCTGTAAACCCATTGGTATGATACTTTTGGAGATCCAAAATAATTCAGATATAATTGTTTAGTTATTTTAACAGTTAGCATTTTTTCAAGGCAAATGTTATATTAGATATTTTTCTTTTTTTGCTACACAAAAGTTTTCTTTGTGACTATTCTTAATTATGCATATGATTTTTTTCCACATTACAGTCGTTTATGCAAGGTTTGCAGTTTGTCACAAAACCATATTTGTGCAAATTTTGTTAGTGAGCTGTGAGATTAAAAACATGCATAAGAAAGCAAGCTATCTTATATGAACCTAGTCAAATTTTGCATCTTTATTGTGTAATACAGCTGTTTCCTCTGACAGTCTGAGCTATAACTGAACTGTTGCCTCACAGAGGAAAGGGCATAATGAGTCAACTCATACGTAAATAGCAGCCAAATCTGTTCTGTACATATGCAGGGCATTGCTGTTTAGAGAATGAGTAAATATGGGACAGAGGTTAGTCCAAACACACTGATCCTGTGCAGCCTTTTTGCTCTAATCTGCAACATTTCTAATATGCAGAAAGGGGAGCATAAAAACTTTAGTGTACAATTAATAGAAGAGTAAACACACCCAACTTTTTCTTTGTGCCCCTGTCACAAAATAAGTCACATTTTTGTGATGCATTTTTTTTTCACGATTTCTAACCCTACCCCTTCCCCTGGTGTGAGAATGGATTGACTAGACAATATGTAATTATTCCTCAAAGGTTTATAATGGAAAGCTTAGTGCCTGTTACTGAAGCAATAATGATGTAGATGTAAGAAAAATAAATGAAATGGTCATCTGCAAAAATGGGTGTCTAATCCTTCACAAAAGACATAATATAGCATCATGAATGATGGATTAATACTAATGCATATTTATATAAAAAAATAACAATATAGAATTATATGCATTATTTGATGTTCTAAACTTGCTTTTTGCAGTTAAGAATCATGGGAGACTGCAGCCCATCCCAGCAGACATTAGGCAAGAGGTGGGGCACATCCCTGGACAGGTCAGCAGTTGATTGCAAGGCCAACAAGTATTGTCAGACAGGCACATTCACACTCTTACTCACACCAACTGTCAATGTGGAGTCACCAATTCACCAAACGTGAATGTCCTTTGAACTGGGAGGAAGCTGAAGCACCCAGTGGGACCCCACACAAACATGGGAAGAACATACCAACTCCACACAGAATGGACCATGTTGGAATCAAACTTCTCACTGTGAGGCAGCAGTGCTAACCACTAGGCTACACACACATGCAATATATATATATATATATATATATATATATATATATATATATATATATATATATATATATATATATATATATATACACACACACACACACACACACACACACACACACACACACACACACACACACACTACTGGGGTACCCAGCGCTGTCCGGGTTAACCTGTTTTAGACATAAGACAAATGACATTTTAATCAAAACAATTGCCCAACATTTCTTTTTGTAATGCTGATGTTTTATAAATATAATAGTTAATGGGCTAAAGTTTGTCCAGCAGAGCTATAAGGGGTGGACTCCCCAAACTAAGTGGAAATACTTGGTTAAAAGGCAAACACATTGGAAGTCCTTCATGCAGACTTTGTTTTGCAATCAAATTTATAACAAAATTACACACAAAAGGTAGGTAACAGTAAATGTAAATTTCAATGAATCAAAATTGAGGTAGTGGTGTATTTCACTGTTTCTACATTGCAATTTTACAAACATAAAGAATGTATTCAGACAGGAAGGCAAACCGGGTTGTACAGGACAGTCAGGTGCTTAACAGTTGAGAACATAAAGTAGCTGAAGAAAGGGATTAAATAAACAGAGATGGCCAACACATATACAGGGCTGGAAATTTGAATCTGCCTGGTCATACCCACAGCCTCAGCCTAAGCATGTTGTTGTTTTGCTGAGTGTGCTGTGGCTGTGCTGTCCTGCGTGTGCTGTAGAAAGGGATTAAATAAACAGAGATGGCCAACACATATTGAGGGCTGGAAATTTGAATCTGCCTGGTCATACCCTCAGCCGGCTATTTTTTGGGGGTAAGTTTCAGTTAGGGTGACCAGATTGTCCCACTTTGTGCCCCAAATTGAGATCGTTTCTGGCATTGTTATTGACAGTCAGACTTCAGTGTTGAAATGCATGTTTTAAAAATGCGTGTTTTAACCACACGTTTTTAAAACTGAAGCCTGACTGTCAATAACAGCTCCAGAAAACATCTCGATTTTGGGCACAAAGTGGGACATCTGGTCACCCTAGTTTCAGTTCAACTTTTTAAAAAAAATGCTACCAGTTTGTTCCCCACGTCATGATTCAGAATATATATATAGTTTTTAGGGCCACATATTATAGTTTGGGAGATTATCACACATGGTACAACACTGTATGGTCTTACATAAATGGCTATTTTGGGGGTCATTTTCAGTTCAACTTTAAAAAAAAATGGTACCAGTTTGTTCCCATGTCATGGGAATTCAGAATATACTGTATATAGTTTTTAGGGCTATATATTATAGTTTGGGAGTTTATCCCAATATATATATATTTATAACTTTAGCAAAGACTGGATCTATGCACATTGTCAAATGATTTCTTTTTTTTTTAACTATTCTTCTCCAGATTTTACTGTAAAGCCTCAAGAAAATAACCCTTTGTTCAAAGGAAATAGCACTTTAATGTCAGGATTTACTTAGAATTAATTCTGACAAAAACATTTCTGGGAACGTTCCTTTAACAATGCAGGAGAAATGCCAGGCCACATAAAAACACAATACATTACACACTCTGAGGGAAACGTGCCAGGGGACAAGCACTTTCTACTTTTTTCTTTATCCAAGTCATATTTATTTTATTAGATGTATTCTCCATAGACTTGGTGGTGGCAGGATAGCCATGTGCTCAGACACTCTCTCTCACTCCCAATAGGACCCCACATCTCCACTGGTGCATGGAGTGATTCTATTTTTCCACTCTGTTTTTTTTTTTCCTTTCATCCAGGGAGGACAGCAAAGACCAGCAGCCAGACATAATTAGTATTGGAGAAGACACAAAGAGTAGCTCCTAATGACTACAACATCTATGTGGCTGACTTTTGTGTATGTAATTGAAAGTGGGTGGAAATCAATAGCATTCAATGGAAACTAATTGCAAGAGGTGAGAGTGGGGAGCTGTGAGGCGTCTATTAGGACAGAAAATGGCAAACCACGATGACAACGCTTCAGTCAGTTAGAAAAGCGCTCTGAGCGCAAATTTCTGTGAAACTGTGCGTGAAAAATGGCTGAATAAAATAACCATAATTCTTCAATTATTCAGTAACTTTCAGGCAACGTGGAGTGGCAGAAAACAGCTGGAAGAGAGAAGGATTGTCTCTGAAATTGTGTAGCATTAGATGTTGCAGAGTATTTGTTTGTAGAAAATTGTACAAAAGCATGAGAAGGTAACAGGAAATGATTATTCCAGTTTATTTGAGATGTGATCTGATAATGTCTCAACTTAAACCAATTAACATCAATTACATTTGGCTTTATGATGTTTTACATCATATCATATACACTAAATGCTATCTGAGAAAGCAATAGGTGGATTTTGATGACATTTTGTGATATCCTTTTATGGGTATCGGAGCAATTGAATAAATTTCAGTGGGACTTAAAACATTCCTAATTTTTTTCCCTTTGATCTCTGGCTTAGACAGGATTAATGAAAAACTTGGATAAAACAGGCAAATACATGATAGAACTACCTTAGACAGCAACCGCCCAGGCAGACAGCCAGTCCATCATGAATTTTCCACTTCCTGTGTTCCTCAACAGTGTACTTGACAATGTCCAGGGAAATGGCCCAAAATCCAGAGCTCAGTTGTTCTCTAACTCCCCTTTCCCTGCCACAAGCTGATTAGGTCATTCTGGTATCTTTTAGTACTTGATTGGCTGAACACCTGAATAGACTAATCAGCTTGTATAGCAGAGCTGGAGAGGTGAAATTGTGTATGAGGACCAGGTTTGAGAACCACTACCACAGATGACATCTATGAATATAAGCAACAGATTGGTCATTGTTGGAGGTGTCTATTCTTAATGTTATTGAAATGGAGCAATATCTCCACCTGGTGGACATTACAATAGCATTTTACCAAGGCCTCTAGTTCCTGCATAATACAAACAATATGCCTCATCTGAGTCTCCCTAAATAATCCTTTTTCTGACATAATGTCATTCCAATGGCATACAAGAATCCTCAGAAGAGACCTAGTGCCAATGTGATCTACTCCTTGCCTTAGTTCACTGGTTAGCATTCAAGTCAAGCAACCATACCTTAAAACGTGAAGCACGACAACCCTAAAGACTTGGACCTTCCTCCAGTGTGGTCAATATCCCAAAACAACAGCGACCACAGCAGCAAAGCTTGACACTTTTGCCAAGCACAGATCCACTTTTGATTGCTGAATCCAACAAGTTGTTGATAGCATTTATTGTCATCTTTATCCAGGAGCATCACAAACCGAGACAGTCAGACTTCTCCCTCAGCTACTCAAATACTGCAAACACAACATTTATTGACTCTGCAATGATCACAGCATTGTCTGCAAAGTCAAAGCCAGTAAAACCATCCTCACTGATAAATGCACCTAAACCACCAGTCCACCTAACCCAACACCTACCCAATGCAAGCACTGAACAGCTCCTCAAAATACTTTCTCCACCTTCGGGGCAAACCATCCTCAAGTCAGTCCATTTCCACCTGCATGCTTTACCAGGCTAACCTGCTGGTTCTTGTGGTCACTGAGAAATGTATTTCCAAGGGGAAAAAAGCTCTTTATGCTCAGTGACTACAGAAATCTGATTATGATATATTCCAAGACAAACATGAGCATGGAGTATTGTGCCTTATGTGTAACTAATGTTTTATAGATATGCCAGTATAGTCATTTTAGCGTATGAGTTATGCAATTTCATGAAAATCAAACAGAGGTATACAGTATATGCCATTGAAATAGCATGCTAAAAATTCATGAGTTCATTATTATATTGCATCTTCGTGTCCAAGAATAACACTTTATGACAAAAAGAGTAGGTATACATATATTTTTAACCTTTGAAACAACAAGAGTTTTGATAACAGTTTTAACCTACAAACCTTATAAATCCTGCAAACTATGACCAAATTTACTGAAGTGATTATTTCTATGCAGACTGAACAAATAGGATTTCGACGGAGTCAAAGACAAACAATCCGGCCATCAGGATGATAGATACGGACGGCAGACATCTGCCAAGTTCATAGGGGAGCAGGTTTATGGTGTGTTTGAGTTCGAAGCCTGGACAAACAAAGCACAAAGACTGACGAGGAAATTAACAACAACTTGTAATTAACACTGAAATCATGATATGCAGCGACTTGATGCCATTGCACAATTTGGTGAATGCCAATCCGTGTTAAGCAATTTGGATACATTATTTTTACTTAATATTTAACACTTTTCCTCTCAAACATCCCATTATTAGCCTCATATTAACACAGATTTCCACTGACCTGGCTCTACTGCATTCCAAACATCACCTATGGTCCACACACTCACAGATACACAGAGATTATGGCGATGCCACCACAAAACAATCACAGTCAGTTCACACTCACATACACACAAATGTCAGCTGGCTGTGTTCACTGGCAGCGGCCTTCCTATAATCTCTCTCTAATTATATACACAGCTAGGCTTACTGTTTCAGTGCAGAGACCTGAGAAAATACAACCTGCTAATCTTATTTACACATAGAGGGAATAACCTGCTGGGAGAGGAGAGGAGAGGAGAGGGAAAAAATGTGGTAAGATAATAAATTAAAGGACCTTTGTGTAATTTCTATGGTAATGGAATTACAATATCATCAAAATCTAGCTATATTTCAACTTGCCATTAAAAATTTGCTCCGATTATAATTCCATTATAGAATTGTCCATTTAGATTGTTGACTTTCTGTCACTTTTATTTGTTCCCTACACTAACACTAAGGATGGAATCTTTTTGGGCCTGTTTTTCTGTTTGTCTGTCTGACTAAGTTTTAGCAAGATTACACAAAAACTGTCAGGATGATTTTCATCAAACATAGTGGAAGAACAGAGCATAAGCCAAAGAAGAACCAGTTAAATTTTGTAGCAGTGCTAGATCAGCAAAGTGGATTCCAAATTCTCCCCCCAACAGCCTCACCGTCCACATTTTTTTTTTTATGACACTGTCATAAATTTGTCAGGGAATATTACAGTCAGCTCTGTCGGTAGTTGGAGACTTACACACTTTTTGTGTCTTTGCTCGGGGTCACTACCACAATGGAGTCGCACTGAAACTATCCAGATGTGCCTGTAATGTAGACTTTCAGCTTTGAAGCTACAGTGTGAAGGATGTAGTGCCATCTAGTGGTGAAGTTGCAGATTTCACTTTGGCATCACCATCAAGATTTGATATTTTTGGTGACAGAATTCATCCTCCCTTGTTTTCACTCGTAATGAACAACATATATGATTTCATACATTTTCTAACAGATGGCGGTCGTTACACATGCATTTGGCTTATAAAATAATTTACTGTAAAATTGTTTCAAAATTCTCATTGTTAACCTGTGAATGTTACACTACAGAATATACATAAATGTAGCAAATCCATAAAAAAATTAATTAATAACCAAATCAAATTAAAATTCATGATAACAAAAGGAACTTCATACCTCTTCATGTAATTTACAAAGCTGGTTTTTTAACTCTCAAGCAACTGAGTGGGGTCATTTATGACCCCGGGCATATATTTTTGTGGACCATTTTTTAAATTTTAATCAGAAAAAATTCCTACCAAGAATTTGTCAGTGGTAAATGGACTGCATTTATATAGCACTTTCCCATCTGCATCAGACACTCAAAGCATTTACAATAATGCCTCACAATTTATCCTGATGTCAGGGTGCTGCCATACAAGGTGCTCACTACACACCGGGAGCAACGGATTAATGAGTTTGCCAAGGGCCCAAAGTGGTTTTCCAGTCAGGCTGGGATTTGAACCAAGGATCCTCTGGTCTCAAACCCAATGCTTAACCACTAGACCATCACCTCCCTAATCTATCAATCAACCAATCAGTCTATTTGTACTGCATTTATTCATAGACTTTTGCAAGGGTCGGCCGATCCGTGTGCCAAGTATAATCCAAAGTTGTGTGTGGTCACTTATGACCCCGGGATGATCTATGAGCTTTTCGACAACTTTAATCAATTTTGCTGTTTTGCAAGGAAGCATGGTCAACGGACTTAGATAAACAAGATTTACAGCTGCACAAGCATTGAGATTGATTTTTGATGCCCAGAGTGAGGATGAAAGGGATGATGGACAGAGTGAAATAAATATGAAGAACCCCAAAACAATCATTTATATAGAAATATTCCAATATAAAGTCAATGGGGTCATAAATAACCCCACTTGGTCATACAACCCCAATTCCAATGAAGTTGGGACGTTGTGTAAAATGTAAATAAAAACAGAATACAATGATTGCAAATGCTCTTCAACCAATATTCAATTAAATACACCACAAAGACAAGATATTTAATGTTCAAACTGGTAAACCCGGAAAGGTGATGTAACCCAGAGGTAAACATACCACTGTCCCAGCTTTTTTGAAACATTTTGCAGGCATCCATTTCAAAATGAGCAAATATTTGCACAAAAACAATAAAGTTTATCAGTTTGAACATTAAATATCTTGTCTTTGTGGTGTATTCAATTGAATATAGGTTGAAGAGGATTTACAATCGTATTCTGTTATTATTTACATTTTACACAACATCCCAACTTCATTGGAATTGGGGTTGTATTAGTCACGAAAATAGCTTGGTCGCTTGAGGGTTAAGGTGTCTTCTGTGTGTCACACTGCTATCCTGCCACCATAACAATTTATAACTTGCTGAAAGATTGTTAAATGGGAAAAAAACTGCTATCAAAAAAAAAAAATGCATTAACATTTATTATATAACGGCTGAGTGGATCCTTGTCATTTGATTGGTGGGTTGTACATGGATCATTCATACCACTTGCCATTGTGTTTAATTGACCGTACAATAGTTGTTTTTAGTGTGCAATTTTGGTACTACATGAAATGTGCTATTGCACGCCCCCGACCACTGCGCATGCTGACACTACCGGGGGTGGCATTTAGCTAAACATGGCAGTGTTTGTTTTGCTGGCGGATGACAATTTAAGGAGCTAATTGATGCTGCTAATTTTTCTAACACACACACACACACAAAAAAAATCCATTACGCTTTAAGACGTCTGGAGGCATGAAGAGCTGTTAGGATGAAAAGCTGGACTATTTTCTGACGTGATTTTTCACTGGACTGAGTTACTACACAAACTTTTTTTGTTTTTGGAAGTACACAAAGTCAGTGCATGGTATCACAGACTAACTGTTTTTCCAAGTTGACTGAGAACAATTTTGGACTCAAAGTTAAAGTTCATGTTGCATTGTTGATGTCAAAGCACTAGTGGAACACCAAAATGTAAGTCCCATTTCTGTTGTTTATAAACTATTAAAAAAAAAATCAAATGACAAGGATCTATTTTAGCCATTACATAAAACAAATAATTAATTTTTTTTATTCTTTCAATGGAATGAATATTTAATTCACCTCATGGAATATTTGTACCACTGAACTTATATAATATACAAATAATGAATGTTTATAACGGCTGAGTGGATCCTTGTCATTTCAATGGTGCTTTGTATGGTAAATGGTAAATGGACTCCATTTATATAGCGCTTTTCCATCTGCATCAGACGCTCAAAGCGCTTTACAATTATGCCTCACATTCACCCCGATGTCAGGGTGCTGCCATAAAAGGCGCTCACTACACACCGGGAGCAATAGGGGATTAAAGGCCTTGCCCAAGGGGCCTTAGTGATTTTCCAGTCAGGCATGGATTTGAACCCATGATCTTCTGGACTCAAGCCCAACACCTTAACCACTAGACCATCACCTCCCCTATCCTATTCGTGAACGTTTTACCAAGGGGAAGAAATCTGTATTTGTCAGATGGAAGAACTGTGTTGTGTGGGCCGCCAGAAGAGGAGGTACTGCCGGCCCACCACCAGAGGGCGCCCTGCCTGAAGTGCGGGCTTCAGGCACAAGAGGGCGCTGCCGCCACGGACACAACCGGGAGTGACAGCTGTCACACATCAACTCATGACACCTGTCACCCATCATTTCATCACTCCATAAAAGCTGGATGCCATCTCCACCTCGCTGCTGGGATATCATCTACCTGTGAAGGTAATATTCTCTGCTGTATCTGAACTTAACACTGACTTTATAGTCTGAACTTCTTTGCAGCCATTTTCCTGTGGGTGTTTCCTTATCTGTGGGATTGGCGTTTTGGTGTGATCAATCAATCAATCAATCAATCAATCAATTTTATTTATATAGCGCCAAATCACAACAAACAGTTGCCCCAAGAAGCCTCCAGCAGAACCAGGCTCAGGGAGGGGCAGTCTTCTGCTGGGACTGGTTGGGGCTGAGGGAGAGAACCAGGAAAAAGACATGCTGTGGAGGGGAGCAGAGATCATGTGACATGGATTATTTGTCCCATTTGTGTTGCATTGCATTTATAGTGCAATTTGGTGACATTTAGTGTGTAAATTTGGTTTCATACGTTTGGCAAAATTGCATTCTCACAAAACACAAAACAAATCCACTGTGCTGTAAGCCGTCTGGAGGCATAAAGAGCTGTTAGGAGGAAGTTAGAATGAAAAGCTGGACTAATGTCTGACGTGATTTTTTTCACTGCACTGAGGAAATACACAGTCTTTTTTTGGAAATACACATGCGCACAAGCAGGACAGCGCTTAGCTTTAAAACAAACATGGCGTAGTTTGTAAAGCTGAACAGCTGACGTTATTTTTCGCTGGACTGAGGAACTACAAGTCTTTTTTTTTTTTTTTCTGGAAGCACGTCACAATATGGACTCCTATTTAAAGTTCGTGTTGGACTTTAGCAGCAGTGGAACACCAAAATGCAAGTCTCTTTTCTGTTGTTTATGAATTAATAAAATATCAAATGACAAGGATCTATTTTTGCCGTTATATAAAACAATTATTGACCGTTTATACATTCTTTCAGCGGAATGAATATTTAATTCGGTGAAAGCTAGTATGTTCCAGCTTTCACCTCATGAAATATTTGTACCACTGAACTCATAACCATTCATTATTTGTATACTCTATCTCAGAATGTGGAAAAAGGGGAATTTTTAGAAAAAAGTTGAAAGAAAGTTCTTTCACTTTAACTATCAAACTCAACTTTTGTACAATGCTTATCAGTACACTGACCACTTAAAATATCATAGGACTTGTAATACATATATTTTTCCAGCTGTAGGTACATATGAACAGCATCAGCGAAAATGCTTCCATTTAGATTCTTCTCTCTTCAATTCTGGATTGTGCTGTGTTTCTACTCATCCCCCTTTTTTGTAATATATTCTTTCTTGCAGGAAATGTGATGCAGACATGGGGTGTGTCTTACACACACACACACACACACACACACACGTGGGTACAGTGTGAATAATGTATGAGTCTTAAAGGGATTCACTGTGCCACAGTTGCCCCCCTTCAATTAGAACACTTTGCACTCAACTTTTCCTTTTTTAAATGTGTGTCTTTGCTTTCATTTCATTTCATTCCAATATTTGTGTGTTTTTTGACCACTTGCACTATAATGATAGACTAATGGCCTGTCCAGAATGTAGACCGCCTCTCACCCACTGACCGCTGAGACAGGCTCCAGCACCCCTGTGACCCTTAACTGGAATAGGCAGGTTTAGAAAATGGATGGATAGATGGATGTTAGCTTTAACTGTGTCATAAGTCAAATTAGGCTGTTCTAAACTCTCCTTAGTCTGGTTGTGTTTTTTTTAATTTACGTTATTGTGCTCATTAAAGCCTCCAATACACACACACACACACACACACACACACACTTGTGAATATTTTTCTTTGTGTTTTCAGTTGTGCTTTTTCCTCAAACCAGAACAAAAGTAAAAGTTAAATAAAATAATTTGGGTTGTCTAATCTGAGTACCACATTTTGTGGAGTACAAACTACATTTTTTTACTAGTGTGGGAGATCATGCAACTTATACTCCGGTGCAACTTATACACAAAAACAAACAAACAGAAATCACATCTTGATAATAATATTTGTAATAACTATTTATGTTGAGTTTTCAAATGACTCAAAGCACACTCAAAAACTGATCCATTGGATGAACTCAATTCAATTATGAGCAGGATTTATGTCTAATAAATATATGTAGCCCCAACTCAAATAAAGTGCATCCATTCAAGACAATTTAATTTAGTTGGGACTACATATATTTATCAGACAGAAATCCTGCCTGTAACTGAATTGAGTTCATCAAATGAGTCATTTGTTTGAGTGATACACTCAAAAAACTGACTCAGTGGATTGGATTCTACCTAATAAATATATGAAGTCCCAACTAAATTAAATTACATTATCTTGCATGGATGTTTTATTTGAGTTGGGGCAGCATATATTTATTAGATGGAAATCCTGCTCATAATAGAAATGAGTTCATCCAAAGAGCCATTTTTGAGTACACTTAACAAAATAAACTCCAATAATAAAACAATAAATGCCAATATTAAAAGTACATGACAACAATAACCAAAAATCTAATAATAATAATAATAATAAATTTTATTTGTAATGCACTTTACATTTGACACCAAATCCCAAAGTGCTACTAACACAGAAAACTATAAATCGATGTAAAAGCAATAAAACAGTAACAATAAAATCAAAATAAGAACGATAAAACAGCAGCAGTTATTTAGCTAAAGACCAGAGTAAAAAGGTAGGTTTTGAGTCCTTTTTTTAGAAGCATCCATGGTCTGTGGAGCCCTGAGGTTGTCTGGAAGGGCATTCCATAGACGGGGAGCATGAGCAGAAAATCTCAAATGAAAGAGCTAAGAACAAAGAAAAAAAAAGGTGAGACGTAATCTGGTGTGACTTATATATTTTTTGTCTCTTCAAGAGCCACTTTTTGGTTTGTTTAATAGGTGGTTTGTTTAATATTCCAATTAATAGGTGAAACCTATTAATTGGAATATACAGAGTTTGAAATTTTGCAGTGGCACAGTTGTCAAGTGCATTTAAAGGGCATGTTTGAGCTCACTGGCATTACTTCCCCTAATTACTCACAATTGCAGAAAACTGAAAGATAGGGCCCATTGTCTTACAGCCACCTTAAAGGTGTCACACTATGCACAATTGGTTTATATCCATGGTTGGTGTGGAATGTTAAACATCCATCAAGACAGCCACTGTATGTGTTTATATGTAGAAACCTGCTTATTTAAAGCAAAAACAAATGCTAAAACAGCTTGTTTTAAGCTTCTATGTCATATGTCACAGTGCTCCTGTTTATTCTGTGAGACGCCCCCTGAGCCACAAGCAGATGACGTTTAAAACTCAGATAATGATTAAATGTGCAGCACTTAATCTCTTTCTTTTATTTTTTTCTCTCCCTCTTGACTCTTAAATTTAGTAGAACCCTTATATGACCCTTGTCTAGTCCCTCTGCTCAACCTTTGTCTATCTGCCCTCCTCCACCTTCATCCACTCACCAGAAGTAGAGGCCTTGGCCTGATCCAGTGTCGCCCAAACACATCTAATTACCCCACTGCCAAGTACTTCCTATCCATCACATTATCTTTCAGAGACGAGGTATTAGCATTCACCATCCTGTCAGCCAATTATACCTGCAGCCTTCTGCTTGAGTCACCTGCATTGCAAATGTGACCTTTACTTAGAGGGCTGATTGCATGTTTCCCAGAGTGTGTGAGAACGCCGGCTTTGGGAGGGTGCGGGAGGGGTGTGTGAGCGTGAATGTGAGAGAGGGCATGTGATATCCAAAAGGATGTGTTAAGAGAATGAAAATCTATGTGTGTGTGTGTGTGTGTGTGTGTGTGCATGCATCTAAATGCATTGTTCACACACTATCTCAGAGTCTGCCGCAGCTCTGTGGCTTCAGGTGTGTTTGCAGGGTGAATGCAGTGTGCATATATGTGCATGTATGAAATGCATATGTACTGTGTGCATCTGCATGTGTGTATGTGTGTGAATGGGTGGTGAGGAAAACCCTCTCAGACACCCGTCTGACCCCCCCGCCATGTGACGGGCTGTCGTGAATGTTAATGTTCTGTGATGGCTGCGCAGCAAATAAGTGTTTCTGACACAGTACAGACTCCCATTACAGCAGCAGGCCAAATGTGCTCGCTACTGCCTTAATGAGCAGTCAGGTCAGTGAGCCGCAGCCGCTGTACCAGTCCCAGACAGACCTTACGAAGGACCGAAGCACCACGGCCTCAGCCACTTGAAACCACTTGACTCTAATTTTAGTGTTGATTTTATTATTTTTCTTACACTTTTGGCTGACCTTTTTAAAAATAGACCCAAAACTAGACTTCTATAGCTGTCCATTAGAGTTTGCAAAATATGTCAACATTTATGGCATATCATGCAATATATAATATATGTAAACAAGCACAGTATTGTTTAAAGGTTTGAAAAATTATTCATGAATAAAACTGAAATAACAAATAAAAATGCTTGCAAAAGGTTTAATTAATTAATCAAGCCTAGCCTTAACCGGGGAGGGGGTCTCAGACACGCTTTATCCCCTGTTTACAATGGGGTACTCAGGTCAAAGCAGTTTCAGTCTTTTGTTCATGGTAATGAGTCATTCACGTCATCAGCAGAGTCGTCAAGGGAGCCATCAGGAGAGGGACAGCTGCCCTGTCATTAGGAGGGTGTTAACTAGAGCACAATAGGTGCTAATTAGAGCTATTGTTTAGTCATCAGCCTATAGCAGTCTGCCTCTCGGTAGGAGGGGTCTGGTTAGGTTTAAAACTCCAGCTTTTGTGACTTCTTGATTATTCTTCTCTACAAGAGTCAAGACAGAAGTCAGACCACCAGAGCAAAAATTTTAGCTGAGGAAGCTTCTGCGATTTGAAGCGAAACGTCCTCGCGTCAAGCAACCCAGTCCAGTCAAAGATTCAAGCTTCTCTACTATAATTAATCAATCATGTACACATACATTCCTTATGCGCAATGAAGACCAGCGAGGTCAAAATGTTACAATAAAGTAATAAAACAGTGATTCCAGTGTGCGGGTCATTAATTTTTTTTATGCTATTCATATTTCAATAGAAACATTTGCATATTTAAAATGACATTTTCTCTTGACATACAAGGGTGCCTAAGTCTTGCACCGCTGTGTAAACAATATGCATCAGCTGTTATACAAATAAGATGCAATGAGAAAGTGAGGCTCATGTAATAAACCAGTTTAGAGTTTATCAGTGTGCATGCGCGGAGAGCTAGCTAACGCGTCCGGTTCAGAAGTCAATGCATAGAGTCGCACTGCCGACGCTGGTAAGAAGACACTGTTTTTAAAGCAACACAACGGCTTAAAGAGACAAAATAAGTTACAATGTGGACAAAAGCGGTATGTAAACAAACGCAACACTTTTGGTTTTGCTCCCATTTCGTATGAGATGAACTCAAAGATCTAAAACTTTTTCCACATACACAATATCACCATTTCCCTCAAATATTTTTCACAAACCAGTCTAAATCTGTGATAGTGAGGACTTCTCCTTTGCTGAGATAATCCATCCCACCTCACAGGTGTGCCATATCAAGATGCTGATTAGACACCATGATTAGTGCACAGGTGTGCCTTAGACTGCCCACAATAAAAGGCCACTCTGAAAGGTGCAGTTTTATCACACAGCACAATGCCACAGATGTTGCAAGATTTGAGGGGGCGTGCAGTTGGCATGCTGACAGCAGGAATGTCAACCAGAGCTGTTGCTCGTGTATTGAATGTTCATTTCTCTACCATAAGCCGTCTCCAAAGGCGTTTCAGAGAATTTGGCAGTACATCCAACCAGCCTCACAACCGCAGACCACGTGTAACCACACCAGCCCAGGACCTCCACATCCAGCATGTTCACCTCCAAGATTGTCTGAGACCAGCCATTCAGACAGCTGCTGAAACAATCGGTTTGCATAACCAAAGAATTTCTGCACAAACTGTCAGAAACCGTCTCAGGGAAGCTCATCTGCATGCTCGTCATGCTCATCGGGGTCTCGACCTGACTACAGTTCGTCGTCGCAACTTCGCACAGCCATTGAAGAGGAGTGGACCAACATTCCACAGGCCACAATTGACAACCTGATCAACTCTATGCGAAGGAGATGTGTTGCACTGCATGAGGCAAATGGTGGTCACACCAGATACTGACTGGTATCCCCCCCCAATAAAACAAAACTGCACCTTTCAGAGTGGCCTTTTATTGTGGACAGTCTAAGGCACACCTGTGCACTAATCATGGTGTCTAATCAGCATCTTGATATGGCACACCTGTGAGGTGGGATGGATTATCTCAGCAAAGGAGAAGTGCTCACTATCACAGATTTAGACTGGTTTGTGAACAATATTTGAGGGAAATGGTGATATTGTGTATGTGGAAAAAGTTTGACATCTTTGAGTTCATCTCATACAAAATGGGAGCAAAACCAAAAGTGTTGCGTTTATATTTTTGTTGAGTATATTTTCATGCATTTTTTTCCATTTGTGAATGCAAAGCCAGTTGAGCCTGTTATATGGCTGGGGGGGCCTGGCTGCCGGTTTGTTTCTGTTTTTTGGTTTTCCTCCCAGGTGGCTTGCGTTTGGGACTGAGTGGCTGTGTTGCTGAGGCTGTCAGGACCTCACCCTGATCACCTGCGACTCGTCAGGACTCACAGCTGTGGTGCATCTGGATGGATTGGAACATGTTGGCATTTAAGACTGGAGTGCACAGTGTGTATTTGCCAGAGACTCGACCTTGTGACCAGACGGGTGAGATCGTCGTCTCGGGAGCCATCTCATCAGCAGCGGATGCTGAGAACGTCCAGGTTTGATGCACAGTCTGTGAAAGAGGAGGGGGTGAGGTCTCACGCTCGTCAGCACACTTCCTGAGGTACGTTAGATTTTGTGACTAACAGTTATACAGTCAGTAAATGTGGTGTCCCTCACACCTTATTGTATTGAGCTGTTTGTTAGTCATGTATCAGCTTCCACTGCAGTGGAGTTTTGTGAACGGGAGGTTCCATGCCTGCAGGTTGGGAAGCTGATCAGTAATCAAGCCAGGAAGTGTTTGCTGTTTGTACACCTTTAAGTGTTCTGTGTGTAGAGTGTGGACTCACATAATGGTTCCTTCTTTCACAGACTCGGTTGTTGCGGCCACCTGGGGGGTGTCGGCGGGGTCCTTGGGTCCGAAACAGCTTCTGGCTCCGGACCGTTAGCGCTGCTGGGAGCGCACCACGCCAGGCCGCACCTTTTTGTTATCACTGTTATGTATTAAATTCAGTTAGCCTTTGAACCGTGCTCTGCTTATTTCATACTGGGTCCTTCAAACGCTGGTCGGTTCTCCGAGCTGCGTCCGACACATAACAGAGCCGTTAGTTACATTAATGTTTTGTAAATATAATACAGCGATAAACTGTGACTATTAATTCTGTGATTTACTGCTTTTGTTGAAGATGATGACCATGTTTGGGATTTTAATTTTTATTTATTTATTTTTGTGCATTTATTTTGGTTTGGGATTGTATTTTGTGTTTATTTTTTGTGCGTTTGTTTTGTGTTTGTGAACTCAATACAAGTGAGCCGTAAACTCAGTTAAGGGTTTATAATCTTCTAATGCTGCAGTTTACTGGTTTTGATAAAGACGATGACCATGTTTGGGATTTTATTTTGTGTTTATTTATTTTTCGTGCATTTGTTTTGTGTTTGTAAATGCAATACGAGTGAGCCATTAATGGTATATAAATATAATATAGAGATAAACTGTGACTTCTAATACTGCAGTTTACTGCTTTTGATAAAGATGATGACCATGTTTGGGATTTTATTTTGTTTATTTTTTGTTCGTTTGTTTTGTGTTTGTGAATGCAATACGATTGATTCGTTACCTGAGTTAACCATTTATAAATATAATAAAGAGATAAACTGACTTCTAATGCTGCAATTTATTGCTTGTGATAAAGACGATGACCGTGTTTGGGATTTTATTTTGTGTTTATTTATTTTTTGTGAATTTGTTTTGTGTTTACAAATGCAATATGAGTGCGCCGTTAGCTCTGTTAATGGTTTATAAATATAATATAGAGATAAACTGTGACTTCTAATACTGCAGTTTAATGCTTTTGATAAAGATGATGACAGTGTTTGGGGTTTTTATTTTTTATTTATTTATTTTTGTGTGTTGGCTTGTGTTTGTGTTTCCTGGGAAACTGCGGTTTGGATGACTTGACCTTTGAACTTAAATTCACTTAAATTCAAAACTGGCTTATTGCACTTAAAATATTTAAATTCAACAACAACAAAAAATATTGTTCTGTGCAAAATAGTTGCCGCCATACTCTGAATTTTAATGTCAGTTCCAAAATAACATATTTAATGTGGATACTATCAAACAATCATCAACATTTTTAATTTTTTGGCTTGTAAACCTTTATGAAATGAAGGCTCAATTGCATCAATCCTACTGCATGTGCATTTCCTGTGATCACTATTCTTCGTGCAAAAACTTTTTGCCTTCTTTCCATTTTTGATCCATGCATTTGAGTGTAATTTTGACACAGGTAAATGTCACCTGTCAAAAAGGCTGCTAAAAGAGAAATTGGGAATTCCTGCAGAGTACAACACTGAAAGGAGAAACCAGCATTTTTGTCAACTCCCACTTAGTCTGACAGCCTGCGGACACCGCAAAATGGAGCCACAAGCAGTCCAGTGCATCTACAAGCATGAGAACAAAGACACTGTCTGCTCCCTGTGGACTGTCAAAAGTACATCTACAGCTTGCAGGTCAACTTTAGGAGTTATTTCTAAAAAAAAAAAAAGAAGAAAGCACATCGCTTGGTTGACTCATCAAAATTTAGAGGGAAAATGAAGACTCTTTTTCCACCTGAGGAGAAGAGAGATCATATAGAGGAAGCAGGTGAGAGGACAGAGGGAAAAGAACGAAAACCACGGAGCAGATATTAGGCTTGATTGAGACGCACAGCAGATGGAAAATCACCTGGTGCGTCAGCGCACATCCTCACAGTTGGCCGGCCTGTCTCTCAAAACTCTCCAAATAGTCTAAAGTCAACGTTTTGGAGTTACTGAGTCGTCACACTACATGTTGTAATCCAGGAGCAATGGGCCAGCAAAGGTGTCTCTTCGTCTCTCTCTGTGGGACTTGTTAGAGGTGTTATTTTCAAACTTCCCTGCCTTCATTCCCACTTAAAACACCTCGAGATGTGCTGCAGAATTTATGAAATTCTAATCCATGTTGTTGAATTTGAGCTTTAAAATGAAACAGACTGATATTAAAGAACAATTCTTAAGCCATTTTATTGCTAGTGGAGGAAGCAAATACAGTAATTAATCAAATGCCAACTTGCTTTAAATGTGCATATTATGCATGTGCGCTGTATTTCCAAATCTACAGCATGACTGTTACTCACGTCTGTAGTGCATGCAGACGTGGACCAGATATTTTTTTCTTGGTGGGGCCAGGTCGGGGCATAATTCTAATTATTTATTTCAAAGTGGGGCAACTGCATTTATGTATACACATTGAACTGCACTTTATAAATATATATATATATATATATATATATATATATATAAACTCAGATCTTACATCACACAACATGTTTAATATTTGCTTTGTTGAATGGTTTGTTCCAGCTTTCACCGAATTAAATATTTGTTCCATTGAAAAAAAATGTAAAAACATTCATTATTTGTTTCATGTAACGGCTAAAATAGGTCCTTGTCATTTGATATTTTATTAATTTATAAACAACAGAAAAGGGACTTACATTTTGGTGTTCCACTGCTGTGAAAGTCCAAATTGTGATGTGTAATCCAGTGATGCAATGCACTGACTTCGGACTTCCATAAAGACTTTGTGTAGTTCCTCAGTCAAGCCAAAAATAACGTCAGCTTTTCATCTGAACAGCTCTTCATGCATCCAGACAGCTTACAGCGGAGTAGATTGTGTGTGTGCGTGTTATAAGAATTAGCACGGTCAGTTAGCTCAATCAAATCTCTGTCTCACTTGTGTCATTGTCCTGCATGTGAACACGCTCACACAACCGGGTTAGTCCTTTTGTGCGCGTGTGCTACTACTACTACAAAAAAAGACTGTGTACATCCTCAGTGCAGTGAAAAAAAAATTACATCAGAAAATAGTCCAGCTTTTCATTCCAACTTCCTGCTAACAGCCTCCAGACAGTGCAGTGGATTTGTTCTATCTGTGCGCGTGCGCATAGGGGTGTGTGTGTGTGTGTGTGTGTGTGTGTGTGTGTGTGTGTGTGTGTGTGTGTGTGTGTGTGTGTGTGTGTGCAGAGTGCAATGGGACCAAATGTATGGAACCAAATTTGCACTCTAAATGGAACCAAATTGCACTATAAATGCAATGCAACACTATATATATATATATATATATATATATATATATATATATATATATATATATATATATATATATATATATACACACACACACACACACGAGGGGATAGTTTTAAGCCTCAAACAAAAAGACCAAGATATTTGGATTTATAATGTTTTATTTTTCAACATAGTCCCCTTCCAACTCCATACACTTGTTCCATCTAGTTTGCCAGGCATTGATACCCGATCGGTAGAACTCAACATCTTGGTCCCCTAGCCAGCCCTCCGCTGCAGCAGTCAGCTCATTGTTATCCTCAAATCTCTGGCCCTGAAGGTATTTTTTTTCAGCCTGGGAAAGAGGTGAAAGTCACTAGGGGCTGGTGCGTTGTCCTGGTGAAGCAGAATGCCACGACTGACACTGGAGAGTATGTCTCTTCCACACAGTATTATGACTCAACAACTGAAGTGAGCAACATTATCCTACATGAAATAAGTAGCTAAGGCATTAATGTAGATCAGGTGTGATGCATTGTAATATCCGACTGGGAAAAATGTGCGAGGCTCAAAACGTTTTGACCTCCCCTCGTGTGTGTGTGTCTACAGTAGTGTTCAGAATAATAGTAGTGCTATGTGACTAAAAAGATGAATCCAGGTTTTGAGTATATTTCTTATTGTTACATGGGAAACAAGGTACTAGTAGATTCAGTAGATTCTCACAAATCTAACAAGACCAAGCATTCATGATATGCACACTCTTAAGGCTATGAAATTGGGCTATTAGTAAAAAAAAGTAGAAAAGGGGGTGTTCACAATAATAGTAGTGTGGCATTCAGTCAGTGTTTGTCAAGTTTGTGGAACAAACAGATGTGAATCAGGTGTCCCCTATTTAAGGATTAAGCCAGCATCTGTTGAACATGCTTTTCTCTTTGAAAGCCTGAGGAAAATGGGACGTTCAAGACATTGTTCAGAAGAACAGCGTAGTTTGATTAAAAGCTGATTGGAGAGGGGAAAACTTATACGCAGGTGCAAAAAATTATAGGCTGTTCATCTACAATGATCTCCAATGCTTTAAAATGGACAAAAAAAAAACCAGAGACGCATGGAAGAAAACGGAAAACAACCATTGATCAGCTCCAGGATGATCAAAGACAGTCTGGAGTTACCTGTAAGTGCTGTGACAGAAGACGCCAGTGTGAAGCTAATTTATTTGCAAGAATCCCCCGCAAAGTCCCTCTGTTAAATAAAAGACATGTGCAGAAGAGGTTACAATTTGCCAAAGAACACATCAACTGGCCTAAAGACAAATGGAGGAATATTTTGTGGACTGATGAGAGTAAAATTGTTCTTTTTGGGTCCAAGGGCCGCAAACAATTTGTGAAACGAACCCCAGACTCTGAATTCAAGCCACAGTTCACAGTGAAGACAGTGAAACATGGTGGTGCAAGCATCATGATATGGGCATGTTTCTCCTGCTATGGTGTTGGACCTACATATCACATACCAGGTATCATGGATCAGTTTGGATATGTCAAAATACTTGAAGAGGTCATGTTGCCTTATGCTGAAGAGGACATGCCCTTGAAATGGGTGTTTCAACAAGACAATGACCCCAAGCACACTAATAAAGGAGCAAAATCTTGGTTCCAAACCAACAAAATTAATGCCTCGCAGAGGTGAAGAAATCATGAAAAACTGAGGTTATACAACTAAATACTAGTTTAGTGATTCACAGGATTGCTAAAAAAAACAGTTTGAACATAATAGTTTTGAGTTTGTAGCGTCAACAGCAGATGCTACTATTATTGTGAACACCCCCTTTTCTACTTTTTTTACTAATAGCCCAATTTCATAGCCTTAAGAGTGTGCATATCATGAATGCTTGATCTTGTTGGATTTGTGAGAATCTGATGAATCTATTGGTACCTTGTTTCCCATGTAACAATAAGAAATATACTCAAAACCTGGATTAATCTTTTTAGTCACATAGCACTACTATTATTCTGAACACTACTGTGTGTGTATATATATATATATATATATATATATATATATATATATATATATATACGAGGTCTGTTAGAAAAGTATCAGACCTTATTTTTTTTTTCAAAAACCTGATGGATTTGAATCATGTGTGCGTGCATGAGCCAGCCTTGAACCTTCGTGTGCATGCGTGATTTTTTTCACGCCTGTCGGTTGCGTCATTTGCCTGTGAGCAGGCTTTGTGTGAGCACTGGTCCTCCCCCCTTGTTGGATTTTCATTGCAAGGAAAGGATCAAATTTTTCCAGAAACTGTGAGAGACAGCCAGGTGGAAACAATTGGGAATATTCAGACGGCTTTCGGTGACGATCCTATGGGCATCACACAGATTAAGGAGTGATACAACCAGTTTAAAGATGGTTTAAAGTTTAAACCAGTTTAAAGTTTTTGTCCCTGTTTGTTTGCTTGTTTGTTTGATTCTTTGTGAACAGCCTGGAGCCCACAATTTTTCATATATTGTTATGATTTTTTTTTTACTGAAGATTCAGATCCTGATAGGCAAGAGCTGATTCAGTTTTCAAGGTTATAGGTCAAAGGTCAAACTCAGGAAAAGTCTTGGAAAACTGGAAAAATCTCTATCTTTAATGCTGAATGAATTTTCAAAAAAATCATAACTGTCAGAAAAGATCAAATTTATATTATATCTCAGTCAAAAGTGCCTCAGTTACTCTTATTTTTTAAATGATGCATTTTCCTACACCACCAAAATTGGATGGATGTTCAAATTTTATGCTTATTTGTTTATCTTCCAGTTAGCAGTCAGAAACCAAGTGCCAAAAAGGAATGGCAAATTGTGCATAGCAGAGATAATCAGGGGTGGGAACCATTCCGCTAATCCGCTAACTGGTAATTATCGAAGCTAATGTTTTCGTTAGCAGATTAGCTCTTCAGATAACTTTGAAAACCATCAGCGGACCAATTAGCTTCCGATAAATTTAGCTCTGATAACTTTTAGACTGCTAACATATTTTTTTCAGGCATAGTGAATAAAGCTTAACAGTTAAAAACATTTGTAAAGTCTGAAGTTCCCAAATTTTCGTGCCTGCCCATTTCATGTTTTTTAGCACTCAATCCTCTGCCAGCAGAGAAGAGCTGACTACCAGAGAGAAAGAAAGAAGAAGGAAAAAAAGTTTATTTTTTTTTCACACCATACAGACTTGTAGGCATATCACAAGAGAACGTCATGAACACTGCCATCTACAGGATGGCCTGTAGATGGCAATCTTCCCATACTCTGTAAATGCTAAAACCTTCCAAATTAGTGCATTACTTTAAAACTAAAACATATAGCTGATATTTTCACTTTATAAAATGACAGAGGTGATGTTAATTTCATTAACTTTTCCGGAATTAGTTTGTTTAAAAATTTTAACCATAAGTCAAAACTGTCTGCCTATGCATGACTCGTGTGATAGGCCTGCAGGTCTGTATGGTGGCGTCATGTTTAGGCGATTGACAGATTTGGGTATAGTACCTTTTTCTTGAGGACATTACTGGGGCATGGAGCTTCCCCAAAGGAGAGAGTGAATTTGGTGGTCTGTTTAAAAAAAAAAAAAGTGGTTTATATTGGAAAATATAGGAGTGCTATCTCTGTCTCAGTACTGTTTAATAGGTGTTATATGTCATATGACCTGAGGGGGGCAGCAATGTACTGAACGTGCCTAGCCTGCCGACAACCAACAAGAAGAAGTCTGTATGGTGTGAAAAATCTATTATTTTTTTTCTCCTTTTTTTTTTATTTCTTTTTGGTCACCAGGTGTCTTTTGCTGAGAGAAGGCTGATCTGAGACAGACGTGCTGACTTGTTGTGTCAGCAGTTGCTGGTGTACTGGAGTCAACACTGAAAGTTATTGGTTTAGCTTTTAGCTGTAACTTCCGCAAAATTTTTTAGGGATTTATTGGTTCAGCTTTATAAAAGTTAAATTTTCAGTTAACGGATTAATGGTTATCGAAGCTAACTTTTTGGTTAGATGTGCCCACCACTGGTGAGAACATAATGTGAAAAACAACTCAGAAACCAAAAAAGTTGAAAAAAAAAAAAAACAACAAGAAAACATGACAGCCCCACAAAAACACAACTTTGATTCAAGTGCAGGGACTAAGTACATGCTCCTGGCATTTAATCACATCTAATTTAGCTTATGAAAAGTCACTTCTAACAGGACTTTGACCTTTCCAAGGTAAAATTTTGTAGAATTGGAAAGTAGTCTCGGCGGTGGTTTGCGCTCGATGAACGCGGTGCTATAGTATCCTCATATAATGTAAATTTTCACTCACTGACAATATTGAGGGCAAACATATACAATTTTTGTAATCATCTTGTGAGTAACTCTATAGTCATAAGACAACATTTTATATCTCATATTTTCAAAAACCAGCCAACATATGGATCTCTTCACTGTTGTTCACATCTGTAATGACATTCATTTGCTTTACAAATTGAAAATTGTTTGAAAAATCTTTAAGATGTTTGTGCTTATTACATGATTTGTTTGTTAAATTATATTTGTGAAGTTAACTGGAGATACAGCACACATTTAGATTAAATGGAAATGTGTATCAAGATTAAATTAGGTCCCTCTACTGATGTTTTTTTCTTTTTTTTCTTTTTTTTTTTCGTATTGAAACAGCTCCTGTATTGCAGACACAGTTCTCCATTTTCAGATAATGGAGGTGCCAAAGCAGCAACTTTCTCTTATAATGAGACTCAAAAGGTCAGAACAGCTTTTAAAGAGAAAAAATCTACATGCAAACAGGACAAATTGAAGACCACCGACATTTTCTTGAAAAAAAACAAAAACAAAACAAACAAACAAACACTTTTCAGCTCGCAGAAAAGTATTTATTTAAACTACTAACCAACAATGAGCAAACTCATTTACACCATCATTCAAGCATCAGCAAAAACGAGCATATCAGCCTGCAGCTGAATAATATTTTTTCAAAGCTAAAAGCTTGTAATAATAATAATAATAATAATAATAATAAATAAATAAATAAAGCTGCAAAATTAGAGAAAGATTAAAGATTTTATCCAAAAAATATTTAGTTAATTTTTTTTAAACATGTCTATGCTTTATTGGGAATTTATATATATATATATATATATATATAAAAAAATCAATAGGTGGATTTTTAAATCTATATTTTTTGTATAGTAGATTGAGTTTTTCCAAATTAATTTCTATACTTATTTTTACATTTATTACATGTAACTTTATTGATCTTAGTTGTTGAGTTGTGACAATTTCTTTGATATACAACAATTTATTAGCCCAAAACCTAAAAACCCAAAAGCCCCAAAACCTGAAAAAACTACAGCAACAACAAGAACCTCTTTGAAAATGTTTTAAGGATACACTAGGTATATATATATATATATATATATATATATATATATATATATATATATATATATATATATGAGGTCTGTTAGAAAAGTATCCGACCTTATTATTTTTTTCAAAAACCATATGGATTTGAATCACATGTGATTGCGTCAGCCAAGCTTGAAACCCTTGTGCGCATGCGTGAGTTTTTTCATGCCTGTCGGTTGCTTCATTCGCCTGTGAGCAGGCTTTGAGTGAGGTGTGGTCCACCCCTCTTGTCTATTTTTTATTGCGAATAAATGTCTGAACGATTTGGATCTTTGCTGCATCAATTTTTTTCCAGAAACTGCGAGAGACCTCCAGGTGGACACCATTCGGAAAATTCAGATGGCTTTCAGGGACGATTTTATGGGGATTAAACAGATTACGGGGTGTTACTGCCCCTTTAAGGACGGCCCACAACTGCTGAGAGCGCAGCACGCTCCCAGCGCCGATGGACAGGCTGACACCCCGCACAAACAACCAGATCATTTCCAACGTGAAAGCTTTGTTGATCCGGGACCTCGTCTGACTTTCACAAAAAAGCAGAAGATGTGGACATCAGCACTTTTTCCGGCACATTCCACCGTTACAGGAGATTTTTTTTCATGGAAAAAGAAGCCGAGGGACGCGCCACGGAGCCGTTCATTACGTGGGACAAAACCATCTCGGTGTTGGTCTCACAGGACGGCTTAAAGGTGGATTTCAGACAGATTCCGGTTGCTTTCCAGTCGTGTGAATATCCGACTGTGATTGTGCATGAGCTGAACATGCCAGAACATGTCCTGTGAGCCTTCATCACGGCGTTTCTTTTCGCCATGCAGCTCCGCCGCGACACGCGGAATTCCTCCGCCTTTGTTCCTCTTTCCATGACAAAAACTCCTGTAACAGTGAAATGTGCCGTTCATTTCTAAACTGGACGCTGTCTTGATCCGGTATGTCCTCTGACTAGCACAGGAATTGTGAAAAGATGTGGACATCAGCACTTTTTCCAGCACATTAAGACAGACGTGCGGAGGAGTTTGGCGCGTCGTGGTGCAGCCGCTCGGCACAAAGAAATGCCGTGATGAAGCCTCACAGGACATATTGGGGCTTGTCCAGCTCAAGCTCAATTTCTCGGATATTCACACGACAGAAAAGCAACCGGAATCTGTCTGAAATCCGTCCTAAGAAACCAACACCGAGGTGGTTTTGTGCCGCGTCAAGAGTGGCACGGTGGCGCGTCCCTCGGCTTCTTTTTCCATGAAAAAAACTCCTGTAACGGTGGAATGTGAAGGAAAAGTGCTGATGTCCACATCTTCTGCCTTTTTGTGAAAGTCAGACGAGGTCCCGGATCAACAAAGCTTTCACGTTGGAAATGATCTGGTTGTTTGTGCAGGGTGTCAGCCTGTCCATCGGCACTGGGAGCGTGCTGTGCTCTCAGCAGTTGTGGTCCGTCCTTAAAGGGGCAGTAACACCCCGTAATCTGTTTAATCCCCATAAAATCGTCCCTGAAAGCCATATTAATTTTTCGAACGGTGTCCACATGGAGGTCTCTCACAGTTTCTGGAAAAAAATTGATGCAGCAAAGCTCCAAATCATTCAGACATTTATTCGCAATAAAAAATAGACGAGAGGGGTGGACCACACCTCACTCAAAGCCTGCTCACAGGCGAATGAAGCAACCAACAGGCATGAAAAAACTCACGCATGCGCACGAGGGTTCAAGCTTGGCTGACGCAATCACACGTGATTCAAATCCATATGGTTTTTTAAAAAAATAATAAGGTCGGATACTTTTCTAACAGACCTCGTATATATATATATACTCAACAAAAATATAAACGCAACACTTTTGGTTTTGCTCCCATTTTGTATGAGATGAACTCAAAGATCTAAAACTTTTTCCACATACACAATATCACCAATTCCCTCAAATATTGTTCACAAACCAGTCGAAATCTGTGATAGTGAGCACTTCTCCTTTGCTGAGATAATCCATCCCACCTCACAGGTGTGCCATATCAAGATGCTGATTAGACACCATGATTAGTGCACAGGTGTGCCTTAGACTGCCCACAATAAAAGGCCACTCTGAAAGGTGCAGTTTTGTTTTATTGGGGGGGGATACCAGTCAGTATCTGGTGTGACCACCATTTGCCTCATGCAGTGCAACACATCTCCTTCGCATCATCCGTGAAGAGAACACCTCTCCAATGTGCCCAATGCCAGCGAATGTGAGCATTTGCCCACTCAAGTCAGTTACGACGACGAACTGGAGCCAGGTCGAGACCCTGATGAGGACTACGAGCATGCAGATGAGCTTCCCTGAGACAGTTTCTGACAGTTTGTGCAGAAATTCTTTGGTTATGCAAACCGATTGTTCCAGCAGCTGTCCGAGTGGCTGGTCTCAGACGATCTTGGAGGTGAACATGCTGGATGTGGAGGTCCTGGGCTGGTGTGGTTACACGTGGTCTGCGGTTGTGAGGCTGGTTGGATGTACAGCCAAATTCTCTGAAACGTCTTTGGAGACGGCTTATGGTAGAGACATGAACATTCAATACATGAGCAACAGCTCTGGTTGACATTCCTGCTGTCAGCATGCCAATTGCACGCTCCCTCAAATTTTGCGACATCTGTGGCATTGTGCTGTGTGATAAAACTGCACCTTTCAGAGTGGCCTTTTATTGTGGGCAGTCTAAGGCACACCTGTACACTAATCATGGTGTCTAATCAGCATCTTGATATGGCACACCTGTGAGGTGGGATGGATTATCTCAGCAAAGGAGAAGTGCTCACTATCACAGATTTAGACTGGTTTGTGAACAATATTTGAGGGAATTGGTTATATTGTGTATGTGGAAAAAGTTTTAGATCTTTGAGTTCATCTCATACAAAATGGGAGCAAAACCAAAAGTGTTGCGTTTATATTTTTGTTGAGTGTATTTAAAACAATAATATCTATCATATATATATATATATATATATATATATATATATATTAATATGTTTAGAAAAAAAAGTCCTGCTATTTTTCTGTCTTACACAAAATCAGACTACATACGAAGAAAGAAAGAAAGAAACAAAGAAACAAAGAAAGAAAAATCCAGTTCTCTCTGCAGTTAAAATTTCAAGCTGAAGGTCTCATTTGTATGTTTTGTCGGCTCTCCTGAACACGATGGAAAATTGAAGCAAAGGTCAGTGTTAAGTCTCCCCTGGCTTTTGTTCTTTAAAATACCAATACTGTATTGATCTGTCCTGAATGATAAACACAAATGTGTTGGTAAAACACCGTATCTTTTGACCTTTAGCAATTACTTCTACATACCTTTAAAAGTGCCTTACTGTGGATGAAAAGTGTCTGTTATTCTTTTGTTTTGCCGTTGTTTATGCACACGCGTGTCAACGTCTGATGTTTGCGTGCGGCAGGCTCACACGAGGATGACTTTTACTTTGGTTTCACTGATGCTGCTTGTTTTCCTGTCACCATGGTGTCTGCATACTGCTTGTAGCAGACCGATGATGGTGATTTGACTCAGTCGTTGCGCTTCATCACCACGTGACATTATGAGTCTGACCTTTGACCGTCATACACAACGTGCCACCTAAAAGAATTTCTAAGTACGTACTGTAACAAAACAGCAGCTGTGTTTTGGCTCTTCATTTCATCAAACATGTTTTTCTGTTTATTTGTTTGTTTTTCCTGCTTGAAGAAATGCTGACAGGCTGTGAATAAAATCCTCAGTTGGTCTTCATGTCAATCAGACTGCTAATTACTCAGCCACCTGCTTATAGAATCTCTTTTCTGACAAAGCCGAAATGTGTAGTGATGACCTGTGCTTAGACCCTCTTGACCTTTCTTTTGACCTCAAGAGGTGAAGAGAATAGAATCCTGTGCTTTATTGTAGTGGGCAAAGTAAATTGAGCAGTTTTAAGCTTGTTAAAGGTTGTTAAAATAAGCATTGATAGGCTTAGTGGAAACTCTTTATACAGATTCTAGGAGCACATCTGTTTTTATTGTTGTGTTATTGTTTATGTTGCTTATTGTTATATGTTGCTATATTGTAGTTTACACAACGTCCCAAATTCATTGGAATTGGGGTTGTGTTTACACACACACACACACACACACACACACACACACACATATATATATATATATATATATATATATATATATATATATATATATATATATATATATATATATATATATATATATATATATATATATATACGAGGTCTGTCCATAAAGTATAGGTCCTTTTTATTTTTTCAAAAACTATATGGATTTCATTCATATGTTTTTACGTCAGACATGCTTGAACCCTTGTGCGCATGCATGAGTTTTTCCACGCCTGTCGGTGACGTCATTCGCCTGTGAGCACTCCTTGTGGGAGGAGTCGTCCAGCCCCTCGTCGGAATTCCTTTGTCTGAGAAGTTGCTGAGAGACTGGCGCTTTGTTTGATCAAAATTTTTTCTAAACCTGTGAGACACATCGAAGTGGACACGGTTCGAAAAATTAAGCTGGTTTTCGGTGAAAATTTTAACGGTTGATGAGAGATTTTGAGGTGATACTGTCACTTTAAGGACTTCCCACAGAGCGAGACGTCGCGCAGCGCTCTCAGGCGCTGTCGTCAGCCTGTTTCAAGCTGAAAACCTCCACATTTCAGGCTCTATTGATCCAGGACGTCGTGAGAGAACAGAGAAGTTTCAGAAGAAGTCACTTTCAGCATTTTATCCGGATATTCCACTGTTAAAGGACACAGCCTGGCGCGGTGCGGTGGCACAGGAAAAACATCTCCGTGTTGATAACCATTTGTAAAATCCAGGCGGCTTTTGATGGCTTTCAGTGGAGTGAGTATATGAGAAATTGTTTAACAGCGCTGCAATCCGTCCGCATGTCTTGCATTAAAAAAATCTCCTTTAACAGTGGAATATCCGGATAAAATGCTGAAACTGACTTCTTCTGAAACTTCTCTGTTCTCTCACGACGTCCTGGATCAATAGAGCCTGAAATGTGGAGGTGTTCAGCTTGAAACAGGCTGACGACGGCGCCTGAGAGCGCTGCATGACGTCTCGCTCCGTGGGAAGTCCTTAAAGCGACAGTATCACCTCAAAATCTCTCATCAGCCGTTAAAATTTTCACCGAAAACCAGCTTAATTTTTCGAACCGTGTCCACTTCGATGTGTCTCACAGGTTTAGAAAATATTTTGATCAAACAAAGCGCCAGTCTCTCAGCAACTTCTCAGACAAAGGAATTCTGACGAGGGGCTGGACGACTCCTCCCACAAGGAGTGCTCACAGGCGAATGACGTCACCGACAGGCGTGGAAAAACTCACGCATGCGCACGAGGGTTCAAGCATGTCTGATGTAAAAACATATGAATGAAATCCATATAGTTTTTGAAAAAAATAAAAAAGGACCTATACTTTATTGACAGACCTCGTATATATATATATATATATATATATATATATATATATATATATATATATATATATATATATATATATATATATATATATATATATATATATATATATATATATATATATGTGTGTGTGTGTGTGTGTGTGTGTGTGCAATTCCAGTGAAGTTGGGACATTGTGTAAAATGTAAATAGAAACAGAATATAATGATTTGCAAAACTGCACCTTTCAGAGTGGCCTTTTATTGTGGGCAGTCTAAGGCACACCTGTGCACTAATCATGGTGTCTAATCAGCATCTTGATATGGCACACCTGTGAGGTGGGATGGATTATCTCAGCAAAGGAGAAGTGCTCACTATCACAGATTTAGACTGGTTTGTGAACAATATTTGAGGGAAATGGTGATATTGTGTATGTGGAAAAAGTTTTAGATCTTTGAGTTAATCTCATGCAAAATGGGAGCAAAACCAAAAGTGTTGCGTTTATATTTTTGTTGAGTATATATCCAAAGGGGCTGTTTACTTATGCAACCTGTCATCTTGGCTTTTATATTTTTAATTAATTTATCTAAAGTTGTAGAGCTTTACTGTCAGTTTGAGTCTGAGGAAGATAATTTTAGAATTTTTTTTATATTTCAAATAGTTTTTGAATTTGAAATGCCATGAACAAATTAAAATGTGTGAAATACCATGGGGCTGAATACTTTTGCAACTTTTTAAATATCTGCAGAGTAAAGTTCAAAGGGAGCTACGCAGAATGGTAGACGCCTGGTGGGACAACAAAGCCGATGAGGTTCAACACTATGTTGACAAAAACAACTCCAAAGAGCTGTATAGATTGCTAAAAGCAGTATACGGTCTTCAGAGGCCAACTACCACCCCATTACTCATGTCTGATGGTACAACCCTACTCAAGGACAGTGAAAGTATCACGGCGCATTGGAGAGAGCACTTTGCGAACCTCCTAAACAGGCCTTCTCCTACTCCACTGCTCTTGATAGAATCCCACAGAAACTCATTCTGGCAGAGCTAGACCTTCCCCCATCCTTTCGGGAAATGAAGAAGACGGTGGAGGAGACCAGTGTCAAACGAGCTGCTGGTGCAGACAACATTCCAGCTGAGCTCTTTAAGGCCGCAGGCCCAGAGGCGTTGATTGCATTCCATGGTGTATTAACTAGCATCTGGGTGGAAGAAACTATGTCCGAAGAGTTCCGTAATGCCACCATTATATCACTTTTCAAAAACAAAGGCAGCAAAGCAGACGGTGGGAACTATCATGGAATCTCACTCCTGTCAGTCACCGGTAAGATACTTGCCCGGGTTATTTTAAATCGTCGAATTACCACCATATCTGAAGAGACACTTTCTGAAACGCAATGTGGTTTTAGGCCTAACCGAAGTGCCATGGACATGATCTTCTCGATAAGACAGATACAGGAGAAATGCACCGAGCAGCACCTTGACCTGTACATGGTCTTCATTGACCTTACTAAAGCATTCGACACTGTCAACATAGAAGCCCTTTGGCTAATCCTGGCGAAGCTCAGCTGCCCGAACAAGATGATCCGCATCATCCGCCTCTTTCATGATGGCATATATATATATCAAATCAAATCAATTTTATTTATATAGTGCCAAATCACAACAAACAGTTGCCCCAAGGCACTCTATATTGTAAGGCAAAGCCATACTGTGAGCAAGCACTTGGCGGCAGTGGGAAGGAAAAACTCCCTTTTAACAGGAAGAAACCTCCAGCAGAACCAGGCTCAGGGAGGGGCAGTCTTCTGCTGGGACTGGTTGGGGCTGAGGGAGAGAACCAGGAAAAAGACAAAAAGACATGCTGTGGAGGGGAGCAGAGATCAATCACTAATGATTAAATGCAGAGTGGTGCATACAGAGCAAAAGAGAAAGAAACACTCAGTGCATCATGGGAACCCCCCAGCAGTCTAAGTCTATTGCAGCATAACTAAGGGATGGTTCAGGGTCACCTGATCCAGCCCTAACTATAAGCTTTAGCAAAAAGGAAAGTTTTAAGCCTAATCTTAAAAGTAGAGAGGGTGTCTGTCTCCCTGATCCGAATTGGGAGCTGGTTCCAGAGGAGAGGAGCCTGAAAGCTGAAGGCTCTGCCTCCCATTCTACTCTTATAAACCCTAGGAACTACAAGTAAGCCTGCAGTCTGAGAGCGAAGCGCTCTATTGGGGTGATATGGTACTATGAGGTCCCTAAGATAAGATGGGACCTGATTATTCAAAACCTTATAAGTAAGAAGAAGAATTTTAAATTCTATTCTAGAATTAACAGGAAGCCAATGAAGAGAAGCCAATATGGGTGAAATATGCTCGCTCCTTCTAGTCCCTGTCAGTACTCTAGCTGCAGCATTTTGAATTAACTGAAGGCTTTTCAGGGAACTTTTAGGACAACCTGATAATAATGAATTACAATAGTCCAGCCTAGAGGAAATAAATGCATGAATTAGTTTTTCAGCATCACTCTGAGACAAGACCTTTCTAATTTTAGAGATATTGCGCAAATGCAAAAAAGCAGTCCTACATATTTGTTTAATATGCGCATTGAATGACATATCCTGATCAAAAATGACTCCAAGATTTCTCACAGTATTACTAGAGGTCAGGGTAATGCCATCCAGAGTAAGGATCTGGTTAGACACCATGTTTCTAAGATTTGTGGGGCCAAGTACAATAACTTCAGTTTTATCTGAGTTTAAAAGCAGGAAATTAGAGGTCATCCATGTCTTTATGTCTGTAAGACAATCCTGCAGTTTAGCTAATTGGTGTGTGTCCTCTGGCTTCATGGATAGATAAAGCTGAGTATCATCTGCGAAACAATGAAAATTTAAGCAATGCTGTCTAATAATACTGCCTAAGGGAAGCATGTATAAAGTGAATAAAATTGGTCCTAGCAGAGAACCTTGTGGAACTCCATAATTAACCTAATCTAATTAACTCTAATCTCTGTAATAAAATTTTGTGGTCAACAGTATCAAAAGCAGCACTGAGGTCTAACAGAACAAGCACACAATCACAACATCCAGAGAGCCTGGGATACAGGTACAGTTTCAAAATGCCATCATAAAAACATTTAAAAGCAGTCACATTGACCTTATTGTTGGATAAAAGGTAGCTGATTGGGATGATGAGTTGGGGTACCAATATGTGTGTTTAGATTTGACTCCCAGTCACAATTCCTGTCTATGCCCTTGGACAAGACACTTAATCTACATCCTCCCTGTCCACCCATTTGAGACATAACTGGCTGGTGTCCTGTCCAGTGGGAGTGGTAGCTTTTCATCCCATTTAGACTACACAATCTGTAAATACACATCAGCATCAATGGACCTCAGGGCCCATAAAAGACTACTTCTTTATCATGATAAGACAAATTATTTTGTGACTTTAACTCAAAAACAGTCATGATTTGACAAAAATGCAAACTTTCAGATTGATTGCCCATAATGGAGCTCAAGCTCATGATACTATATACTCCAAAGAGTGCTCATCTTAATTAACTATTAAGGCAGTGTGAGAATGAGTATCACTGATTGTGTTAATTAAAAATTAACACACATCTTGAATCTTGATTAGAAATATTGTATGGGAACACAGTTGATTTCCTACAAATGTGGCCTGAAGAGATCTACATTATAATTAGTAGAATTATGTAGAAATGTGTCAGTTTAGACATATTTGCACTTCCAGACTGATACACAGAGTGTTTTATTGCCTTTATATTGATCTTGGAATAACATAAAATAATTGTTACATATTAATCTATACCATCAACTATGGGTTTGGCACGCAATGCTCACAGCAGTTGGGGCCGTCTGTCAGACTTGGCAGCACTATCTGAGACGATGAAAAGTGATGCCCCTCAGGCTGAAACCTCTTGACCTGTGGAATGACTGTGGGGAGGCGATGGCAGCAGAGGCTGATAGGGGCCAGTCACAGAGGCCTCGAGGCACATCCTCAGCATGTCAGCGCAATAAACGGAGCCACAAATACACACACGCGAGGTCAGATATACACCGTATCTCCAGCCGGCGCAGGGACGATGAGAAGCGGCACTTCAGAGATACTCTACACCTCACTGTGACAGCACCGAAGGGCCAAACTTAAGATCCTCCCCACAGAAACCAAATCTTAACTTTAAATCCTGCTCTACCTTGCTGTTTTTTTTTTGTGTGTGTCACTCTCACTCTGTATAATATCAATATGTTCATTTGTTAAGATCAAGTGTGCCAAGCATTCACATCAACTGACATTTAGATGCAATTTAAATTCTTAAAGAAAATATGTTTTTCAAATGATATGATTAAACAGCTACAGGCTGTTTTTGTTTCTTACAACCGGGAATGTATATTTTCTAATAATAATGTGCTTCATCTTAATTGGAGTAAAAGGCCATTCCATTGATTCTTGAAATGTTTTCTCAGGCCAGAACAGCGCAGTGCTTCGTGTGCATCATGTGGTCATGCCTCATATTTTCATTTAAGCTTTGATCACATTAGAGCTATTCTCACCATATTAATGTTAGTCAATGAACAGATTAGATATTCAATTAAGCCTGTGTGATGTGTGACTGTGTTTCTGTGTTTATCTGTGAGTTCATGTGGATGTGTAATGATGTGTAAATATATTTATGGCTCAGGGTCACGGTGGTATTAACCTGACCCAGACTGGCTCACTCTCTGGGGAAACTCTCTGCTACTGATTGTTCCCACATTCAGTCTGCCTGTTTTAAAGCCTGAGCTTAGAGGACATACATTTGACAGAATACTTGTTTTAAAATGGCAACAAAAAGATATAAAGCAATGTGAAAGCACCATGTTCTGAGGAAATGTTGCACAAAACTGGATGTTTTTTTATTTATTTATTAAAGTGGGATTTAAAAAAAAACACTGACTTACACAGGACAACAAAATATCACAAGGACATCTCAAAGTGTTAAGAATGGACATTATAGATAGTTGACTGGTCAAATTCTAATTGGTTTAATTGGTTGAAACTCAGAGGCGGAGGATTAGCAGCAATCTTCCATTCCAGCTTATTAATTAATCAAAAACCTAGACAGAGCTTTAATTCATTTGAAAGCTTGACTCTTAGTCTTGTCCATCCAAATTGGAAGTCCCAAAAACCAGTTTTATTTGTTATTATCTATTGTCCACCTGGTCGTTACTGTGAGTTTCTCTGTGAATTTTCAGACCTTTTGTCTGACTTAGTGCTTAGCTCAGATAAGATAATTATAGTGGGCGATTTTAACATCCACACAGATGCTGAGAATGACAGCCTCAACACTGCATTTAATCTATTATTAGACTCAATCGGCTTTGCTCAAAATGTAAATGAGTCCACCCACTACTTTAATCATATCTTAGATCTTGTTCTGACTTATGGTATGGAAATTGAAGACTTAACAGTATTCCCTGAAAACCCCCTTCTGTCTGATCATTTCTTAATAACATTTACATTTACTCTGATGGACTACCCAGCAGTGGGGAATAAGTTTCATTACACTAGAAGTCTTTCAGAAAGCGCTGTAACTAGGTTTAAGGATATGATTCCTTCTTTATGTTCTCTAATGCCATATACCAACACAGTGCAGAGTAGCTACCTAAACTCTGTAAGTGAGAAGAGTATTTCGTCAATAATTTTACATCCTCATTGAAGACAACTTTGGATGCTGTAGCTCCTCTGAAAAAGAGAGCTTTAAATCAGAAGTGCCTGACTCCGTGGTATAACTCACAAACTCGCAGCTTAAAGCAGATAACTTGTAAGTTGGAGAGGAAATGGCGTCTCACTAATTTAGAAGATCTTCACTGAGCCTGGAAAAAGAGTCTGTTGCTCTATAAAAAAGCCCTCCGTAAAGCTAGGACATCTTACTACTCATCACTAATTGAAGAAAATAAGAACAACCCCAGGTTTCTTTTCAGCACTGTAGCCAGGCTGACAAAGAGTCAGAGCTCTATTGAGCCAAGTATTCCTTTAACTTTAACTAGTAATGACTTCATGACTTTCTTTGCTAATAAAATTTTAACTATTAGAGAAAAAATTACTCATAACCATCCCAAAGACGTATCGTTATCTTTGGCTTCTTTCAGTGATGCCGGTATTTGGTTAAACTCTTTCTCTCCGACTGTTGTGTCTGAGTTATTTTCATTAGTTACTTCCTCCAAACCATCAACATGTCTTTTAGACCCCATTCCTACCAGGCTGCTCAAGGAAGCCCTACCATTAATTAATGCTTCGATCTTAAATATGATCAATCTATCTTTATTAGTTGGCTATGTACCACAGGCTTTTAAGGTGGCAGTAATTAAACTATTACTTAAAAAGCCATCACTTGACCCAGCTATCTTAGCTAATTATAGGCCAATCTCCAACCTTCCTTTTCTCTCAAAAATTCTTGAAAGGGTAGTTGTAAAACAGCTAACTGATCATCTGCAGAGGAATGGTCTATTTGAAGAGTTCAGTCAGGTTTTAGAATTCATCATAGTACAGAAACAGCATTAGTGTTGTGTGGGCCGCCAGAAGAGGAGGTACTGCTGGCCCACCACCAGAGGGCGCCCTGCCTGAAGTGCGGGCTTCAGGCACGAGAGGGCGCTGCCGCCTTACAGGAACAGCCGAGGTGACAGCTGTCACTCATCAACTATGACAGCTGTCACCGATCATCTGCATCTCACCCTGGATAAAAGCAGGATGACACCTCCACCACGTCGCCGAGATATCGACTTCTGTGAGAGGTAACTTTCACTGCCAGCATTAATTGATTCCAAGAGCTATTGTGTTGCAGCTGTCAACCAGAGGACCGGCGTGGGTCGCGACTGTTTCGTCCTACTTCCCGTCAGATAAGTGGTTAAACAGACGCTGCACGACTGTGTGTTAGAGGTGGAGGTGGAATTCCCACCGTTATTGTTACGGGGTGTACACACACCCACACTTGACTGTCTTTGTTCTCCGCCAGCAGTACCAGATCCGACACGCTGAGACGGTGGCCACCTGGGGACTCCGGGACTTGGCGGCTCCAGTATCCTTCGGATTCGGTGGTGGTGGAAATCGTGTGGTTCCGGTTCATCTCCAGACGGGCGTCTCCTATCGTCGAGCCTGCCCACACGACACCTTCATTAATTGACTTGTATTTATTCTGTAATCTGCTGTGTGTGGTTGTGACATTCACAACAGTAAAGTGTTCTAATTTAACTCCCTCTATTGTCCGTTCATTTACGCCCCCTGTTGTGGGTCCGTGTCACTACACTTTCCCAACAGGATATCTCGGCCAGCGTCATGGACTCCGAGGGGCGTCACCCAGCTGTTGAACGACCAATGGGAGAGCAGGGAGCGCAGGCGTCTGCAGGAGGCGTGATTGGTGAGCTGCAGCACATCCTCACCGCCTTTACGGCTCGGTTGGATCAGATGACCGAGCAAAACATCCTCCTGAACCACAGGGTGGAGGCTCTCTCCGCACAGGTGGCGGCGAGCGCTCAGGGCGCTGCTGCAGCTCCTCCTCCTGCCGACCCTGTGCAGGATATGAATGTTCCAGTGGTTGTTCAACAACCCCTCCCACCATCCCCTGAAGCATACATAAGCCCTCCTGAGCCATACGGAGGTTGTGTGGAGACGTGCGCGGACTTTCTCATGCAGTGTTCGCTCGTCTTTGCACAACGTCCCGTCATGTATGCGTCAGATGCTAGTAAAGTAGCTTATGTGATTAATCTGCTTCGAGGAGAGGCACGCGCTTGGGCTACAGCGCTTTGGGAGCAAAATTCACGGCTCCTTCACACGTACACTGGGTTTGTGAGGGAGTTCAAGACTGTGTTTGATCACCCTAACAGGGGAGAGACCGCTTCGACTGTGCTGCTCTCAATGAGACAGAGACGCCGGAGCGCAGCCGCTTATGCAGTCGACTTCCGCATCGCGGCTGCGAGGTCCGGCTGGAATAACGCTGCGCTCCGCGCCGCCTTCGTAAACGGACTGTCGTCGGTCCTGAAGGAGCACCTGGTGGCCAAGGATGAACCGCGGGAACTAGATGGGCTTATCGATCTTGTTATACGGTTAGACAATCGGTTGGAAGAACGCCGTCAGGAACGAGATGAAGGGCATGGCCGGGCACGCGCCATCCCTCTTCCTTCCGGGTCCGAAAAAGGTCCGCCCTTCCCACGCTCCCTGGCCTCTACGCCCCGTGTGGTGACAGCTCCCCCTGCTGACGAAGCTATGGACACGAGCAGGGCCACATTCAGACCACCGAATAGACAGAGGAGGCTTCCCCGCGGGGCGTGTTTTGTTTGTGGCTCAATTGAGCACCAATTGAGTAATTGCCCCGAACGGTTAAAACACCAACGCCCGCCCCTAGAAACTGGGCTTAGGGTGGGCCAAGAAATTCACGTGGGACACACACACATTTCCACACGGCTCCCAGTTACAATCCTTAGCGGGGATTTAACCCTTCAGGCCCCAGCACTGGTAGACACAGGGTCAGAAGGGAATCTGCTATACAGCAGATGGGCCAGGGAGGTAGGGCTCCCTCTGGTGGCGCTTCCTTCACCATTGCAGGTGCGAGCACTAGATGGCACCCTACTCCCTTTAATCACACACAGGACACTACCAGTAACTCTGGTGGTGTCAGGGAATCATCGGGAGGAGATAGAGTTTTTTGTGACTCCCTCTACCTCCCGTGTGATTCTGGGGTTCCCCTGGATGCTAAAACACAATCCCCGGATTGATTGGCCGTCCGGGGTGGTGGTACAGTGGAGCGAGACCTGCCATCGGGTGTGTTTGGGATCCTCGGTCCCTCCCGGGTTCCCGGGCTAAGGAGCAGGTCAAAGTTCCCCCCAATCTGTCGGCAGTGCCGGTTGAGTACCACGATCTTGCTGACGTTTTTAGCAAGGATCGGGCACTCACCCTTCCCCCGCACCGTCCGTACGATTGTGCCATCGATTTGATGCCAGGCGTGGAGTTCCCGTCCAGCAGGCTGTACAACCTCTCCCGACCTGAGCGCGAATCGATTGAGACCTACATCCGGGACTCCTTAGCTGCCGGGCTGATCCGTAACTCCACCTCCCCGATGAGAGCAGGTTTCTTTTTTGTGGGCAAGAAAGATGGCGGTCTTCATCCATGCATTGATTACCGGGGGCTGAACGAGATCACGGTTCGCAACCGATACCCGTTGCCTTTGTTGGATTCGGTGTTCACCCCCCTGCATGGAGCCAAAATATTCACAAAGCTGGATCTTAGGAACGCATGTCACCTAGTTCGGGTCCGGAAGGGAGACGAATGGAAGACGGCATTCAACACCCCGTTAGGTCATTTTGAGTACCTGGTCATGCCGTTCGGCCTCACTAACGCCCCCGCGACGTTCCAAGCTTTGGTAAATGATGTCTTGCGGGACTTCCTGCACCGATTCGTCTTCGTATATCTGGACGATATACTCATCTTTTCTCTGGACCCTGAGACTCATGTCCGGCATGTACGTCAGGTCCTGCAGCGGTTGTTAGAGAACCGGCTGTTTGTGAAGGGTGAGAAGTGTGAGTTTCACCGCACCTCTTTGTCCTTCCTGGGGTTTATCATCTCCTCCAACTCTGTCGCCCCGGATCCGGCCAAGGTCGCAGCGGTGAGAGACTGGCCCCAACCTACGAGCCGTATGAAGCTGCAACAGTTCCTCGGCTTCGCAAATTTTTACAGGAGGTTCATTAAGGGGTATAGTCAGGTAGTTAGCCCCCTGACAGCCCTGACCTCACCAAAAGTTCCTTTCACCTGGTCGGATCGGTGCGATGCCGCGTTCAGGGAGTTGAAACAGCGCTTGTCGACTGCACCCGTCTTGGTGCAGCCCGATCCTAGTCGCCAGTTTGTGGTCGAAGTGGACGCCTCTGACTCAGGGATAGGAGCCGTGCTATCCCAGAGCGGAGAGACCGATAAGGTTCTTCCCCCGTGTGCCTATTTCTCCCGCAGGTTGACCCCAGCAGAGCTGAACTATGACGTGGGCAATCGAGAGCTCCTTGCATTGAAAGAGGCTCTTGAGGAGTGGAGACACCTGCTGGAGGGGTCGTCAGTGCCTTTCACGGTTTTTACTGACCACCGGAACCTGGAGTATATCAGGACCGCCAAACGACTGAACCCCAGGCAAGCCCGCTGGTCACTGTTTTTCATCCGTTTTGACTTCCGGATCACTTACCGCCCCGGGACCAAAAACCAGAGGTCGGATGCCCTATCCCGGGTGCACGAACATGAAGTCAAGACCGAGCTGTCGGATCCACCGGAACCCATCGTACCGGAGTCCACTAGCGTGGCTACCCTTACCTGGGACGTGGAGAAGACCGTCCGGGAGGCCCTGGCACGGAGCCCGGATCCCGGAACAGGGCCGAAAAATAGACTATACGTCCCACCAGAAGCCAGGGCTGCCGTCCTGGACTTCTGTCATGGGTCCAAGCTCTCCTGCCACCCAGGGGTGCGTAGGACCGTGGCAGTGGTCCGGCAGCGCTTCTGGTGGGCGTCTCTGGAGGCTGACGTCCGGGCTTATATCCAGGCCTGCACCACCAGGGGCAAGGCGGACCACCAGAAGGCACAGGGACTCCTTCAGCCGCTTCCTGTGCCTCATCGCCCCTGGTCCCACATCGGTCTGGATTTCGTCACGGGCCTCCCGCCGTCCCGGGGGCACACCACCATCCTCACGATAGTGGACCGGTTCTCCAAGGCGGCCCACTTCGTGGCCCTCCCGAAGCTCCCATCGGCCCAGGAGACAGCGGATCTCCTGGTCCACCATGTTGTCCGTCTGCATGGGATACCAACAGACATCATCTCGGATCGCGGTCCCCAGTTCTCCTCGCAGGTGTGGAGAAGTTTCTGCCGGGAACTGGGGGCCACCGTGAGCCTCTCGTCTGGGTATCACCCTCAGACTAACGGACAGGCTGAACGGGCCAATCAAGAGTTGGAGCAGGCCCTGCGTTGTACGACATCCGCACACCCGACGGCTTGGAGTGAACACCTGGCCTGGATCGAGTACGCGCATAACAGCCAAGTGTCCTCTGCCACCGGCCTCTCCCCGTTTGAGGTGTGTCTGGGGTACCAACCCCCTTTGTTTCCTGTGGTGGAGGGAGAGGTCGGTGTGCCCTCGGTCCAGGCCCACCTGCGGAGATGCCGTCGGGTGTGGCGCACCGCCCGTTCGGCCTTGTTGAGGGCCCGGATGAGGGCAAAGGCCCATGCAGACCGTCGACGGTCCCCGGCCCCCGCATACCAGCCCGGGCAGGAGGTATGGCTATCTACGAGGGACATACCTCTCCAGGTGGCTTCCCCAAAATTAAAGGACCACTATATAGGGCCGTTCCGTATCCTCAAGGTCCTCAGTCCCACCGCAGTGAGGCTCCAACTCCCGGCCTCACTGCGGATCCATCCAGTCTTTCATGTCTCCCGGTTGAAACCACATCACACCTCACCCCTCTGTGCACCTGGTCCGGCGCCGCCTCCTGCCCGTATCATCGACGGGGAGCCAGCTTGGACAGTACGCCGGCTTTTGGATGTCCGTCGAATGGGCCGGGGCTTCCAATATTTGGTGGACTGGGAGGGGTATGGACCCGAAGAACGCTCTTGGGTGAGGAGGAGCTTCTTCCTGGACCCGGCCCTCCTGGTCGATTTTACCGACGCCGCCAGGAGGCGCCCGTTGAGGGGGGGGTCCTGTTGTGTGGGCCGCCAGAAGAGGAGGTACTGCTGGCCCACCACCAGAGGGCACCCTGCCTGAAGTGCGGGCTTCAGGCACGAGAGGGCGCTGCCGCCTTACAGGAACAGCCGAGGTGACAGCTGTCACTCATCAACTATGACAGCTGTCACCAATCATCTGCATCTCACCCTGGATAAAAGCAGGATGACACCTCCACCACGTCGCCGAGATATCGACTTCTGTGAGAGGTAACTTTCTCTGCCAGCATTAATTGATTCCAAGAGCTATTGTGTTGCAGCTGTCAACCAGAGGACCGGCGTGGGTCGCGACTGTTTCGTCCTACTTCCCGTCAGATAAGTGGTTAAACAGACGCTGCACGAGTGTGTGTTAGAGGTGGAGGTGGAATTCCCACCATTATTGTTACGGGGTGTACACACACCCACACTTGACTGTCTTTGTTCTCTGCCAGCAGTACCAGATCCGACACGCTGAGACGGTGGCCACCTGGGGACTTCGGGACTTGGCGGCTCCAGTATCCTTCGGGTTCGGTGGCGGTGGAAATCGTGTGGTTCCGGTTCATCTCCAGATGGGCGTCTCCTATCGTCGAGCCTGCCCACACGACACCTTCATTAATTGACTTGTATTTATTCTGTAATCTGCTGTGTGTGGTTGTGACATTCACAACAGTAAAGTGTTCTAATTTAACTCCCTCTATTGTCCGTTCATTTACGCCCCCTGTTGTGGGTCCGTGTCACTACACTTTCCCAACAATTAGTGAAGGTTACAAATGATCTTCTTATGGCCTCAGACAGTGGACTCATCTCTGTGCTTGTTCTGTTAGACCTCAGTGCTGCTTTTGATACTGTTGACCATAAAATTTTATTACAGAGATTAGAGCATGCCATAGGTATTAAAGGCACTGCGCTGCGGTGGTTTGAATCATATTTATCTAATAGATTACAATTTGTTCATGTAAATGGTGAATCTTCTTCACACACTAAGGTTAATTATGTTGTTCCACAAGGTTCTGTGCTAGGACAAATTTTATTCACTTTATACGTGTTTCCCTTAGGCAGTATTATTAGACGGCATTGCTTAAATTTTCATTGTTACGCAGATGATACCCAGCTTTATCTATCCATGAAGCCAGAGGACACACACCAATTAGCTAAACTGCAGGATTGTCTTACAGACATAAAGACATGGATGACCTCTAATTTCCTGCTTTTAAACTCAGATAAAACTGAAGTTATTGTACTTGGCCCCACAAATCTTAGAAACATGGTGTCTAACCAGATCCTTACTCTGGATGGCATTACCCTGATCTCTAGTAATACTGTGAGAAATCTTGGAGTCATTTTTGATCAGGATATGTCATTCAATGCGAATATTAAACAAATATGTAGGACTGCTTTTTTGCATTTGCGCAATATCTCTAAAATTAGAAAGGTCTTGTCTCAGAGTGATGCTGAAAAACTAATTCATGCATTTATTTCCTCTAGGCTGGACTATTGTAATTCATTATTATCAGGTTGTCCTAAAAGTTCCCTGAAAAGCCTTCAGTTAATTCAAAATGCTGCAGCTAGAGTACTAACGGGGACTAGAAGGAGAGAGCATATCTCACCCATATTGGCCTCTCTTCATTGGCTTCCTGTTAATTCTAGAATAGAATTTAAAATTCTTCTTCTTACTTATAAGGTTTTGAATAATCAGGTCCCATCTTATCTTAGGGACCTCATAGTACCATATCACCCCAATAGAGCGCTTTGCTCTCAGACTGCAGGCTTACTTGTAGTTCCTAGGGTTTGTAAGAGTAGAATGGGAGGCAGAGCCTTCAGCTTTCAGGCTCCTCTCCTGTGGATCCAGCTCCCAATTCAGATCAGGGAGACAGACACCCTCTCTACTTTTAAGATCAGGCTTAAAACTTTCCTTTTTGCTAAAGCTTATAGTTAGGGCTGGATCAGGTGACCCTGAACCATCCCTTAGTTATGCTGCTATAGACTTAGTCTGCTGGGGGGTTCCCATGATGTACTGAGTGTTTCTTTCTCTTTTTGCTCTGTATGCACCACTCTGCATTTAATCATTAGTGATTGATCTCTGCTCCCCTCCACAGCATGTCTTTTTCCTGGTTCTCTCCCTCAGCCCCAACCAGTCCCAACAGAAGACTGCCCCTCCCTGAGCCTGGTTCTGCTGGAGGTTTCTTCCTGTTAAAAGGGAGTTTTTCCTTCCCACTGTTGCCAAGTGCTTGCTCACAGGGGGTCGTTTTGACCTTTGGGGTTTTTCCGTAATTATTGTATGGCCTTGCCTTACAATATAAAGCGCCTTGGGGAAACTGTTTGTTGTGATTTGGCCCTATATAAATAAAATTGATTTGATTTTGATTTGATTTGAATACTTAAAAGACTTGAGTTTTCTGGTAAAACTCAATCTGGACTGCATTTCTCAAAGTTTAGAGATCTATCAGTCATATGGATGGGCTGAATTTAAAATGTGTTTGTTTACATGTTATGAGTTTCTTAACTGGAAAAGTCCAAGGTGTTTTCACTTCATCAACATAATTAAGGAGTCAGAGTTTACAGGTTTCAATTTATACCAATTTCTCAATTGTGAGAACTATATTTTAAGTCCAAATTTACTACTTTCCTAAGTGGGAGAACCCAAGGTACCACAGGGGTTCCCCAACAAATATGGCAGCATTTATATGTTTTCAGTAATGCCAGTTTCACAACAGGGGGAGCTGAGTTTTGATCCTCACTTCAGAAATTCTGAAAATTTTCAACTGGGTAGAAATGTAGAAATTTCAAACTGTCAGTCGCAGATGGCTGGCTACATTTGAGAACAGAGGATGGACCACTTGTCTGCTGGGTGGTTGTTATCCCGTACCCAAGGCGCCTCTGTGATGTGGTCAGTGCAGTGACACAGATGCTTTCAGATCTGACCTGACCTGAGATAATGCCACTTTTCCACTAAATGTAAAGGCAAAGCTTTTAGAGGTTTGAACTCCTGTGTGTGTGTGTGTGTGTGTGTGTGTGTGTGTGTGTGTGTGTGTGTGTGTGTGTGTGTGTGTGTGTGTGTGTGTGTGTGTGTGTGTGTGTGTGTGTGTGTGTGTGTGTGTGTGTGTGTGTGTGTGTGTGTGTGTATAAATTCTGAGCCTATATGGCCAGAGTTTGCAGGTTGCAGGCTCTGACTTCCAACAGGTCCAAAGTGGCATACAGTGCAACACAAGTAATTCAACATGATGCAGTTGTCAATTTAATACCTGGTACCCATGTTCTGTAAATACCATGTATCTTTTTCCTCATGTAGAGGTGCTGACCTTAAAATAAGGTGAGGTGCAGCATTCATATTATCTGGCACAAGAAAAGCATTTGCACATTAGACCATCAAAAACCTGTTCCAAAGCCAGCATTGTGAGTTTCTTTATTTAGAGCCCATTCACACATAGTGCAAATTAGATTGAAGTGCACACAAAGTGCACATGAAGCAGGAATTGTATGCAAAACGTGTACCAGCTGGTTCTTATTTTTTATTTATTCCACAGCAGTGGTGCGATGTGGTTCCACAAGTACCAACTGGTTTTTATTTTTTATTTATTCCACAGCAGCAACGCGATGTGGGTACACATGGTCCAGTTGCTCGCACTGTGTTCGTGCATGAGCATGCACGAAGCATTCGCAGCAGGATTCGAACTGTTTCGCTAATTCGAGCTGTTTCACACTGTTTGCCGTAATTCGACCAAATTCGCACTATGTGTAAAGGGGCCCTTAAGAAGAGCAACATTAAGACATGCCTTAAATAAGTGGGTAACAACCATATGTTGTTCCCAGTTACCTGCAGCATGCCAATGCAACCCCAAAAAGCTGGGATGGGATGGGATAGAGGGGTAGCTTTATTTTGACTTCTATTTCATATAGCAAAGATGGGCAGACTCTCTTCAGTCTGTCAACAAATGAATGAGAAAATTATTAAAATGTTTAAAAAGTTTCCTTAAAGAAAGATTCACAAGGACTGGTATGTTTCTCCCTCTATACTGCATAATCTCATTAAAAAATTCAAGGAATCTGGATGAATATTAGTGCTTAAATGGCAGAGCAGAAACCTAAGATGAACTCTGTGATCTCCAATCCCTCAGATGACACTGCATCAAAAATGATCATTCATCAGTGTCTGATATATAGCCACATAGGCAACAGATTACTTTGGGAAACCTTTGTCAAACACTACAACAAAGAGTTAACAAATGCTGCTGCAAACCTTACTGTTTCTGGCTTCTTTCCAATGAATTTTGGTGTTCATCAGGGATGTGTTCTGGGCCTTACACTCTTCTGTGCTTCCATAGAGTAGGTGTTGGATGGTCATCTTGTCTAAAAAAACATATAGATGCCTTTATTGTTGAGATGCACATGATATTGTAATTTTGTGGATTCAAATTATTCTCTGATTGCAACACATCAGGGTTTGTGATTATCTGTCATACCTCTGTCATCATAAATATATCTGTTTGTGGTGAATGTGTCAACCATCTTTAAAGATTCACTTATCTTGGCAGTGACATTTATGTCTCTGGGACCACAGCAGATGTGCACATGACCACAGCCTTTAATATAGAAAGATGCCTGAGACAAGCTCATGGAGTCAAGGGTCTCCAGACAGAGGTCTTTGATAATGCCATTACTTTTGCTTGAGGATGACGGTGCAAGTCTTTAGGGTCCTGGTGCTTCCTATCTCATGTTAAGTCCTGTCTCCTGGACAGTAAGTTAACGGCTGGATGTTTCTGATAGTAGGTGTCTCTGTAGGATGTCTGGGTATCATTGAAATGACTTTGATGAAGTGATCATAGAAGGTGAGGTTTTCAATTTATCAGTAAATTTACACTCCTATCCTCACCTGTGGTCATGTATTTTGGGCAGTGACTGAAAGAACAAGGTTGTGGATACAAGCTGTGGAAATGGGATTCCTTTGTGAGATTCATTTGTATCTGTGCTTACACTCAGCGACAGGGTGAGAAGTTTTTTGCATTGAATGGAGACAGCTGAGATGGTGCGGGCCTCTGGTGAGGATGGCCCTGGTCATCTTTCTAGGGAGGTCTTCCATGTATTACGAACTGGGATGAGGCCCCATGGAAGGCTTAGGACACGGTGGAGAGACATATTTCCCACATGGCTTGAGAATGCCTCAGGATTCTGCCGGAAGAGTTTGCGGACTTGCTTGAGGATAGGGAAGTGTGGGATGAGCTGGTTGGTCCACTGCTGCCACAACTTGGACCTAGATAAGTGTCAGAAAATGAATGAATGAATGATTACTTAGGGAGATACAGAAGATTCATACTACTGGCATTGTGTGGGAATGTCAGAGATGATGTTATGGTCATATGTCACGTGTCTCTGGACATGTTTGAACACAAAGATGCTGAGGACAGCACTGGAAAAGGCCAAGGGGATGTCCATAGATCACTTGGCTGGGGCAGGCAGTGGACTACTTTCAGGATGCTTGTGTGCAAACCAGGGCCCAGGACAGTTCTGCAGAGTGTTGGAAGCGGTGATGCATGGCACCAGCACATGCTCCCAAATGTGACATGACCTGGAGCTGAGTTTTGATGGTGGAGTTACAGGCCCTGGTAGTTTCTCAAATGGACAAGAAAGCAATGTGACCACTTCAGCACCACATAAGCGGGCTGAGATTATATGTTCAGAGGTTTGTCATTTTCTGTGCTAGGGAGAGCTAGGCCTGTGCCTCAGGTTTCAGAGTCCTGTCACTTTCTTAACTGTGAGAGGTGGGTTTGGAGTCTGAGCTTCCAAGTTGTGCCCTTTTCTCATTCCAACACCATATTTAAAGGGGGAGCAATTACAAGTTTGAAGTCTTATTTGTTTCTCACTTGGAGGAATTATGTTTTGAATCTTTGTTTGCAAGATATGCAACTTAGTTAATAGTGCAGCAGATAACTGAAACGATCCTTCAAATGGTGATGCAAGCACCAAATTCGGCACAAATACTCCCTTGACATTACTCTAAAAAACAACTGGCCACTTGATTTTTTAGTAGGTGGCCAGGTAGGAGTGAATTGAGGAGTTACACAGGTGTCAAAATTTAAAAATGCACCAGTCAGATTGAAAAAAATTAACATTTAATTTACAGTTGAAGTAATAGGATTAATAAATGGAATTGTTTTGTATGTGTTGAATGTTTGGTCTCCAAAGTAAAAGGTCAAACAATGTCATCATCCATTGGATTCTGTGACATGCTATCACTAAGCATGACACATGATGCAAACTATTCCTTTTTAAAACCCTATTAACTCAACCAGTAATTTATATCACTTTTTGCGAAAATTAAAGCAACTTTAACTTTTGACCCCTGTACGAATTGAAATTGATTTTGTCACCATTCTTGTGGTTTATACCCAATAACTCCATAACATTCAGTCATAGATAGTCTGGACTATACCTTTTTGGAATCTGTATGTTTATACAAATAATGTGGTAAAGCTTTCAACATGACTGGAGCATTTTAAAATTTTGACTCCTGTGTAATTCTTCAAATGACCCCCTACCTGGCCACCTATTGAAAATTCAAGTGGCCAGTCTGTTTTTTTTCCTACAGAGTAATGTGTAAAGAGTATTTGTGCTGAATAGGGTGTTTGCATCACCATTTGAAAGATTCCTCTGTAAATATTCTGTTATCTGCTGCATTATAATGTAGGAAGCCTGAGTTAAGGGTCCCACCAGGTTTTCAAATAGTTTCATAAGTCCTCCCAGTTCAGCACCAAAACTAAGAGTTTACAGGCTTAAGGTCTTTTTTTTTTTTTACTTTTGAAATTTATTAGCCGAGTCACCACAAACTGCCATTTGTGATGGTCACTGATCATTTGGTTTGAAAAGCTCCTCTGTTGTCACATCTGCCACAACACCTCTGTGCAACAATGTCACTAGACCTGACAAAACATCACAAATATGTTACAGTGCCTGTATAACATTCTTGTGTGTAAACATATGTAAAAACTTCGACAAAGCATTCTTGCAGCCATGGATTGAATGTGGCATGGAAAAACCTGTCAAAATTTCCTCCAGATATGTGGTCCACCACACAAATTCACCATGATGACATGTGAGCAATGATTATGAAGGATGGATGCTGCTTCAGACTGCGGCTGCAGTCATGTGATCTTGATCATCTATTGGCTGGTGAGCTTTGTGTTGTATTTGTGACAGTAACTTACTGGCTCATGACCATTGATTTTCCTCATATATCACCAAGAATAGCACCACAGTGGTTTCGTGGTTAGCCTTGGAATTGCTTCCCACCTGGTCCTGTCTGTGTAGAGTTTTCATGTTCTCTCCATGTTTGTGTGGATTCCCTCTGGGTGCTTCAACTCACTTCCAAAGACATGCAGGTTAGGATAATAGGAAACATTAAATTGACTGTAGGTATGAGTGGGAATGCGGGTGTGTTGGTCTGTCTATAGATGGCCATGCAATAGACAAGCATCTTGTTGAGGATGTGCCCCCCCCCCCATCCCACTGTCCACTCAGATAGGCTCGAGCTCTGCTGTGACCCTTAACTCATGGTGTAGGACTCACCGAGTCCATAACATTTCTGTGCATGCCATGGTAAACACTTTGAAGACACAAACACCCCTTTAGTGTCCTGAGAACCTTGCACATCTCATAGTTGACTCATAGATGTTGGAACTGGATTCCAATCCCTCAAGTGTTCATATTGACTGCTTGATTGTTTTTCTTTCTTTTACCCTAAATGCATTTTCACTTTAGAGGCCATGCCGCTGTGTGCACACTTGATCCGTCAAATCTCAGACCTGATTAATTGCTTGACTGGAAGACCACTGAGGAACACCTGGCGCTGCATACATTTCTCCACGTACAGCTGGAGTTTGCTTTAGGGCCCTTCACACATAACACGAAAGACGCAGAAACCGGAAGAAAATCTGCGAACCAAACACGAAATGGGGAACCACGAACCATCCATCTGCTGTCATGAGGGACCCATGGCCACACAGACGTGCATGACACATCGGCGACAGTTTAATTGCACGCTAGTGCACATGCACAAACAGTGCGAGCTGCTGGAACATGTTGCACCACATTGCGCCGCTGATGTGGAGAAACATAAAATAAAAACCAGCTGTATAATTAGTGAAAATCACTAGGTTGATATAAATAATAAATTAAAAGCCAACGCAATACAGAATCCTTCGGTTAAGTAACCCTGGTTAAATAAAAAAAATAAATGCCACTCGCAAGATTTGAACCTGCAATTTACAAAAGCTCTTAACAGACAGACACTTTACCACTGCACTACAATCACTGTCTTATAACAGGAGCATAAAATGCCTGAAATCAACAAGGAGATAAACTTTTTTTTAAATAAAGAGAAAAAAGAGCAGTAATAACTAACAAAATGGCATTTGTTATGGTGATGTGTGACTGAAGTGGCATATTTGTGGCATTGTTGGCTTGTCATATTGTCATATTCCTGTGATGCGCATGTTCTGCTGGACACGCATGACATTCAGATCGCCTGCTGCATGACGGTCCGTTTCACATCGAGCAGCCTGCCGACGTGCGCTGTGTGCAGCTGCTGCAGCTAGGCTGTGTGCGTTCAGACCTGGCTGTCCGGCCCCCATGTGATGATGTCTGTAAATACATATCAGCATGTCATGCAAGTGTGCTCTTTCCCCGCACACCACGTGTTGGGGGGAACATGGGGGGGTGCAAAACACACACATGCCACATGCTGGGAGAGGGTGTGACACACGCACACACGTGATACACATGCATGCCACTTGTGTGTGTTGCTTTGCAATGCCACACTTGTGGGGACACTTAGACAAATTTCACTGCCAGCTCGAAAGTGGGCACCTGCTGACTATTTTCGTGCTGACACTGCAAACGGCACCACATTTTCTAAGTGGCCAGTGACCAGTGTTAGATGTTCATGTGTATCACCTGGAGTTTGGCCAACACCTGCCGTGAGAGGAATCGAATGGGCTCTGACAGGGCACTCTCTGTCTTTTGACTGCTGGTGTGCAAGAATGGTGGTAGCGACAGGTGTAGGAGGCATTGTATGTGGCTCCGATTTTTCACGAATAGCTTGCAATTCCTCCTTCGTGCGATAGTCAGCTTCAATCGTGTTATGTGTGAAGGGGCCCTTAGGAAGGACATCTGGTGTAAAACGTACAGTCAGAAAAAGAATTAACTGATATTAACCAGTTCTCTGCACTGATATGTGTCCAGTCAAGTTCTTGTTCAAAACAACCAATCCAGATTCTTAACACTGGACTACTACGTGTTTCAATTTTAAGAGTCAGAAGCACCCTTAATTTTGGCCTGCTACTGAAGATACCGAGAAGTCTATCTTTTCCCAAAATCAGAAAAAAATTGCGCTTTCCACTCCACCAACAGTGTAGCAATGGGGAAGACCAATGGACTTATCTCAGACTCACCAATGTATTTATTGAAAACAACCAAACCAATCTGGTTTTTAGGGGGCAGTGTTAGCAATCTGGATTGGTTGTTTTGAAGAAGAACTTGCAGGGACTGATTAATCTCACCAAAATTTTCAATGTATGATCAATCCCAATGCAGAACCACTGTGGAACCCAGCCTAGTCTCACATTTTTTTTGCATGCCGTCACAAAAGCACCCCATTTTGTGACAGTTTTTTTTTATTTTTGCTATTTTATTTATCTTCCCCTTCTCCTAACTCTAACCATAACCATAGCATAAGTGTCTACCCTCCCCTAACCATAACCATAACTCCCCCAAATGCCCCCCATCACCCCATATTTTCTACCCCCGTCACGAAACGAATTTGTGCCCCCATCACGAACCCACAGTTTAATGTATTTTTCGCAGTCGCCACAAACTGCTGTGAAACTGGTTTGTGGAAATCCAGAGGAACTGGGGGTGGCCAAAAACACACATGCATATGCATGCACACACACTCACACACACGTACATATTTTAATTCTTGCTGCAAATATTTTATAAATTATTCTGTATCTTCACATATAGTACATTGAGATGCCTTTATTCTATGAAAGGTGGTCCACAATGAGTCCGCTTCATGTTACAGAATCCAGAGATAAGCACCGGCACCCGTCAGCCTCAGGCCTACATATGGGACTTTCTTCTGCTTCTTATTCTTCTATGATTAGAAATGTTCTTACGTACTCACTTTGGTGTTGTTTTCACAGAGTGGCAAAGGTGGTTCAGTTAAAAGTCCCATCAGTCATGCGCATGCCACAGCCCTACATCTTATTCAAGTTTTAAACCTCTAATTGGTAACGTTTAAAAGGCATTTAAGAGTGCCCTTTCTTCTCCCTTTTCTCATTTCCCATTTAATGTGTTGTGTCAAAGTCTATTACCTCAGTTGCACATTTCTGTCCCTTAAGTTGAAAAAACGAGAAGGGGGAGCGGGGGTGCTGGTGGTGTAGGTGGGTGTGGGGGTTGGGGGGTGGGAGTGAGAAGCCATCAGCTGAGGTTTGCCAGGTCGATAATGCTTTTAGATTTGGAGATGTTTTCAGGGGGAGCCCATTTCCTGCGGCTAAGAGTTGTTAATGGAGCTTACGGAATTATCTTATGACTCTCGGTTTGAGAGCAGTTGATTTGAGCCGGGACTCTGCTCCTGTGTCGACTGAATATGCTGCTGTCAAAGCCGCTTAATGAAAAGTAACGCGTGGCTGATTACAGTTTTATTTGGTCTCTATGTAAAAAGCTCCTGTTAATTTACCATCTCGCTCACTGTGTGTTCGTATTTGCCACGGCTGAATGATTTAGTTGTAGCTCTCTCTCTCTTGCGCTCTCTCTCTCTCTCACTCTCCTGTCTTTTTGCATGTCTCTCTGCCTCTCTCAAATAAAAAGCCTCTTGGTTGTGATGCTTAATAAATTCTCACTTCATGCTAAATTAATTAATGGTGATGCCGTATCAGTGGGGACTTTAATTATGACCTAAGTTTTAAAAGTGCCATGCACACAGTTTTGCATGTGCATGTATGCACAGATCTGTGGGTTTGGACAAAAAACAAAATAGGGGATTTTCTGCATCTCCTCAACATTTCTTTGTGTTCATGTCAACTTTGCTCTCTGACCGCTGCAGGCAAAGGTTTTGGACTTGAGAAAGCAAATACATACATCCTCCTGACTTGGATATATTGAAGAAAATCCCTTTTGTCAACAATCACACTTTCTTCTGGGGGGAGATCTCAATCGTTTTTGCTTTTCCCATTAAAATTCATCACTGGAACCTCCCTGCCTCTGTTCACCCCTCTCACAGGACAGACAAAGTCCCCCGAGAGCTCCACTTTTGCCATTACTGTCAAGTACCCTTGACTCCTTTCTTTTTGCCCTTTTATCTATAACAACTAATTCAAGTTCCTTTGCCCTTTTCACTTTTCCACAACGTGCACCACCTCACCAAAGATGACTCAGTATCCAGCCCCAGTTTCTGAGAGCCCGTCTCTTGAAAACTGAGGTCAAAATAAAATGCAAATCATACCTATAAATATATATTTTGCAGACACTTAATGAGCATTTGGCAAATGAGTTACCCTTGTGACAGCTGCATCATAGAGGATGCCGGAGATGCCTTGATAAAATTATCAGAGAGCAGAAATCAATAGACTGACATGAAATATGACTGTGGACATCCCAATTACAGCCACTTTAAAAGGGAATTAATGAGGCAGATCTGAGATACTGATTTTGTTCCATCTGGAGAGTTGATCGGTTTCATTTTGTCATTGCCACTAAATATTTTCTGAAAAGTAAAGCAGGCTGGACCTGCTCTCGTGGCTTAAGAATGAAATTAACTGTATTTAAAAATGTCTTTTTTACCTCAGCCATATGTGCATTTGGTGGCTTGGGGGAAGGGGGGGAGGGGGAGACAATCTTTTGGCCACAAAATAAATCAGCTCTGAGTTTCAGCACCATGGACAGCAACATGACAACTTCAGAAAGCCACCTTTGTTTTATTTCCCAGTGAACAAAGTTCAAACGCTCTCATTCAGTTCTTGTGCATTTGTGAGACTTTTTTTTTTTTACTTTTTATAGTGATACTCCTTTGCTTAAACCTAAATAATATTTAATTACATTTGCATGCGTTTACCAAAAAAAGCTCCAAAAAAGAAGAAAACAAAATATGTAAACCTTATTTTATCCAAAGATGTAAACTTTTAGTTATATATTATAATAATAATAAATTTTGTGCGTGCGTAAAAGCAAAACAAATCCGGATATTTCATCTGTGAATCGCCAAAAACAGCATACAGTATATCATTCCTGGAGGGGGGGGCAAAAAAAAAGAAACATAAGGAGGGAGACATGAAGGCCTTCATCCAAACTGAACGCCATCAGACTGTGAGTCAGTCACAGAAGTCTGTCGTTTTTGCAATAAACGGGACATTTGGTTTTGTTAGGAACAGAAAAGTTTATTGATAGTTTTTGGGAAACTCGTGTCTTTGTCTTGATGCTGCTGCAGGGCCGCCGCGCTCCTCTCGCTCTCCAGCAGGGCGCCTTTGGTGTTCGTGGTCCAAGAGACGGTGGTGTTGGTCAGAGCCTGGCTCAAAGTGCTGTGCCTGAACAAAGGGTCGTGGAAAACTCCGTCCACCCAGTTTCTCAGGGTGGTGACCGGTGAGTCCTGCCTGGTGTCCAGCCCGGTAACGGGTGAGGTAGCGGCGGGTGACGGGGTGAGGGAGGAGGGCGGCGGCGGCTGCTGGCACCTCAGCATACAGGACGGGTACTCAGTCTGGTTCAGAGACGTCGCAGTTTGCGCCAAAGACCAAATCCGGGGTTTCCCGTCGAGCATTTGCTGATTATAACACGCTTTAGCCTGCTGTCTGCTGTCCGACTGGAAGTCCTCCGGATTCGATTTGAGGCAACTTTTGCTCAAGTCCTGCTCTCCTCCCAGAGAAACGGGGATGGAAATTTTCAGAGACGCGTCTTTGATGAGGTGATCGCGGCCGGGACAGTCGGCGGTCGTGGACATGTGCGTGTTCATGTGATATCTGTGCTTCAGCTCGCACTCGGAGCTCTCAGACTCCAAGGTGTCGAAATCGTCCAAATCGCTTAACTGGAGCTCCTTATCTGCGCGACTTCTGGTTTCTAAGGAGGAAAAAAAAAAAGAAAGAAAAGAGGCACGTGAGCCAAAGAAATCTGATGCGGTAGTTTTTTTTTCCTTTTTCTTCCTGGGTGATCGTTAAGATAATAATGAACAACATGTTATGATTATTTTCCATTTTGTCATGTAAAAAATATAATACATTTGGTCAGGAGAACATGCAAAATGCGTAAAAGCGCATATTAAGGCGCCAGTTTTTTTCTTTTCAAAAAACTAAAGGCTATAATGGAAAATCAACCAATTTATCTTTTTTTTTTAAAAAAACAATTACATTAAAGACAAATGCATGATGTGCAATATACTAACTCCACATTGAGTGCAGGCCTAGATATCATCCGAAGAAGATGGAAAAAAGATCTGCCTGAGCTTTGAGTTTCAGCAGTTTGACCCTCTGTTGTGTGTAAAAGCGAATGAGGCCCTTTCAGATGCATACATTTAAAACCAGAGATTAATATGATAAACAAATTTACATTAGGAAATGTTTGATTCTACACTTAAAAAAAGAAAATAACATGCTCAATGAATTAAGACAACTATAACAACCAATAATTAGGCACATGGAGTTACGCACCACTTATTTGAAAATGACTAGTTTGTCATCAACTTGTGCATAAAGAAAATCAGCTATTACTGTTGCAGAATAATGGTTTAAAAAATTCAGTCAATGGTCTTATTTTGAATGTTTGACTGGACATGGAACAGTTGCATCCCCAAATTTGATCCATTAAGCCAAAGTGTCCTTTAAGAGAAATCACTCACATCTTTGAGCATAAAAACCACCTCTAACTTGTTGTCAAAGAATTAAGATTTTTGTTCTGAGAGCTACAGATCATATATGACACTAACCATCTTCGTTGTTCTCGCTTTTTATCTGCTCCTCCTGAGATCCATCCTCATCCTCATCATATCTCTTCTCCTCTGACCCTTTGTTTCGGGGTGGCCATGTCATCTTGTTTTCCTTCTTGAGCCTCCTCCTGGCATTTGCAAACCAGGTTGAGACTTGTGTCAGGGTCATCTTGGTGATGATGGCCAGCATGATCTTCTCGCCTTTAGTTGGGTACGGGTTCTTCCTGTGTTCCTGCAGCCAGGCCTTCAGCGTGCTGGTTGTCTCTCGTGTGGCATTCTTCCGCCTTGTCCCACCATCCATGGAACCGTATCTGTGGGAGACACTGATTATTAATAATCAGATGGATTGAAACATGTTAGAATGGCTGGACACCGTGTCCTTTAATTCACGTTCACCAATATCTTCATATCATCAACTCTATATAAGAACCCTGTATCAGTTTGGTGGACATCCAGCACATACCTCTACCTTGTTAAGTGAACAAAAAAATTAACATAACAAACAGTGCAACACTTTATATCTGTTATCCACTAAAAACCAAAAATTCAAAGTCCAAACCACTTTCCTAAAACTCCACTACACCATTATATATAGATGCTTCATTTTATCACTGAAAACTACCAATACCTGAATATTCAGGCCCTTTCTTAGGTATCTCCTGCAAGCATCATAGACCTACATTTAAAATCCACATTGTTGATTTTCAGTTAGCAGTAAACAGTAAATGTGGTCTTAGTGGATGATTTTATTGCTTTATATAGTTTATGGCAAGTCCAAAACTGCAAAATATTTTTTTTAAATACTGCGACACACCTTTTCTCACCCGACCTTGTTCTCTGACAGATGAAGCAGAGTGTACAATTGCTTTATTGAGTGTAATGATGGGTCCTCAGGTAAAAGGGTGAACTCAGACTAAACTGTTAAAGCCACAGGCCTGTTGCTTTGTCTCAGTGCCACTGATTATTCTTCTGTCTACTCTTAGTATTACATTTACTTCAAGCCCATTGGCCTCATTCGGAACCATGTACTTCTTTTTGTACTTGCCATAAAGAAAAGCAATATGACACCTTGTGTGCCGTTTAAGATGCCTCTCCAGGGAATTGTGGCCTCTGCTGTTTACTTAACGTACAGATCAAACAGTCATAATCATTTATACTGACTGTTTGTCCCTTGTAAATTTAACCATCATGTGACAATCATGGAGACTTTCACAATGGCAAAAGGAGGCCATCACCTCCATCAAGGCATAAATGTGTCATGAGATGAAGGCGATCACCCAGTGTTGTTCGACTGGATGAGATTGGCCTCGATCCTGCCTTCATGAATAAGTTCTTCTATTAAAACTCAACAATCCTCTTCTGTCCTGCACCACATTGTGATAATATAAGAAATGATTTACGATTAGGACATTTACATTGATAAACACAGAAACAACCCACCTGTCGTACTGATACTGTCCCAGCGTGGGATCATAAGGGTAGTAGGCTGTAGCCTGGGTTATTCCTGCATGGGCAGAAGCTGTGGCATCCTTCGTGTCAAATGTACCCTGAAAGCACACATGAAAATAGATGTTTATAGAAATGGAATATAATTTGACCTCACTCACATGGTGATATCACAAAGATCGCTGGGTAAAAAAGGAAGCCTGACTTAAATTGGTTTCATGTGAACAGAATGTGCCCAAATAACATGATTTTCTTGTTTCTGACAAAACATAAAAAAAATGTTATTTAGACACATTCTGATTTCATTCATATTTAAATCAGACAAATCCAACATTTTTTTCTCAGTGCTGTTACTTTGGGCACTTTCAGAAAAATAACTCATTGGATGAACTCAATTCAATTTTTGGCAGTATTTCCATTCAGAAAAATATGTAGCCCCTACACAATAAAATTAAATTATATAGCTTTGAGTGCTAAGTTTGACTTGGGGCCACATGTATTTATTGGATGGAAAATGAGTACAAAACTGAATTGAGTTCATCCAAAGAGGAATTTTTTTTAGTGAATTTAAAGTTATTTGTTCATTTGACTGATTTTTCATCATATTTTGAGTGGTTACTGTGAAATGGCAACAATATTTACACAAAAGTTTTCTATCAAACATTAAATTCTCTGGGAAATAACAGAAAATCCTAATTTTTGAGAAGCTTTAGGGCGAAAACAGAATGGGAAGTGATTTAATAAGTTAGAATGCAAATTTTAATGAGCTTTAACAACAATTTGTCCAATAGCGTGTGCACTCATTTTATTTTAGTAATAAATAAACTGTAACACGGAGAGAATATATATAGGCATTATAAAAGAATAGAAATGTTTGCATTTTGAAGTGATATTTTTTACTGCCCTGTTCTCCAAGGCAAATTATACTAAACTTAATTATATTAAACTTTTTCTACTTGTCTGTCTCAAGAAGCACTCGTTGAGAAAAAGCACGAATTAGAAGAATGTCCATGACAATAATTCAAGTTGGGGATGTCAGAGGCTGGTGCGTAAAGGTGCGCCTGAAGTGTGCGCACCCTGCGGCTCCATTAATCAATGCCAGGACGCATCAGATGAATGGCTTACCAGCGAGTAGAAAGCCGACGCGTCTGTGCCATACGTAACGTAATTCCCATAGCCCTGACTGCTGGTGTAGGGGTTCCCGTACACGCCCAGCGCGGCGGCTGAGCTGAGTTCGTGTCTCGCCGTAGCCAGCAGCCGGCTTTCGTACACGGGGCAGTAGACCGGGGTCTGCCCAGACGCCGCTACTCCGGAGTCGGCTATGGATCTGCTAGTGGACTCGCAGCAAGTGGTCAGAGAGTTGGTTGTCATCAGGAACTGGGTGGAAAGAGAAGAGCCTTAAAAAGTTAGTGCTTTATTTGATGACGCATTGAAATAAATAAAAAAGAAAGTTTCATTTCAAAAGCCTTCGTTTTTAAGCTTATTTTTATTCAGTTTGGAGAAAATCATAGCTGTGTCCAAAGCAGTTTGACGCACACAAAGATCTTAAAATATATGTAAAACAGACACAATTCGAGTAAGTTCGTGGAGGAACATCCTGTAATTCACGAATTTATCAATTTTGATTGACAAAAAAAAAAAAAAAATAAAAAATAAATTGTGAGGTCGTTCGAGGTAAAACGTGCCAAACACGCACAGAAAAAAATGAATGCAACCTGTTTTCTTCAACATCGCCCTGTAACACTCCAGGTAATGCCCAAATGATTTTCATGGCTCACAGCCAAACCCAAACAGCAGCTGGGTTATGGCGCAAACACGCCGCATGTCGAACAAGTTGGCATGTGCGCGCCAGCGCAGATAAACATGGGGCTGACATTACAGTGCCGCTATTATCGCACAGAAATCAGTGAGGTCGGAGGTCTCACTGGTTTCTGGTTACCCTCTTCGTACCTTTTTTTTTCTTCTATCAACCCAGCACAGGTATCCGCTGTCTGTAACGCGAAACCGCTCCGATATCCCGAAAGAGCTGCGGAAGCCTCACCGGTAAAGTGCATAAAACGACCAAGCTGGGATCGATCAGATAAATCAATCGTTGCAATATGAAAAAGCAGTCACTCAGAAAAAGCAGGTCGTAATAACTTACTTGTGGAGCAGACGAGTAGGGGTATCCGAATTGTGGATATGACATGGTAGAGAGGTCCCCCAATATCCAGAAATAAAGCGAGACTGAAGGTCTCCACTCTCACGGTCGCCGCGGCTCTGTTTGACTGTACCAATTGATTGGTAAGCACAGTCTCCTATGATGCTTATAGGGCGAAGCAGAGTAGCATGTTTAATTTGTGTAAAATCCCCCCCTCCAACTCAAACGCCTTTCAAAGAAGAAGAAAAAAAATCTTTGCGCGCTCTCTCTCTCCCCTTCTCCTTTTTGCTTTTTCAAAAGTGTCTAACATGGAAACAATCTGCCTTTTCCCTCGAAAGTAATCACTTTGTTGTCAGATACATATTTTTGCCTTATAAAAAAGTAGTATAAAAGAGGTCAGCAGCAGAGGCAGGATGTTTTAAACAGTGGTGACTCTGACGTCAGAACTTTCCCTCTCTAAAAATGGCCCGATTGGAACTTCGATATTCATTTTCATTTTGAGGATGAAAAAAAAAAAAGAAGAAGAAAGAAATCACATCTCAACAGAGTGTTAAGAAATGTGGAGAGGTTTTGTCCTGGAGATTAATTTGCAATCAATTAAAGACGACTGGAGTGTTGAATATGCAAAAGTTTGCTGCCTATCTGTTTGACCCTAATTAAGCGCATTCCTATCATTCATTGGCACTGATCTTAATCACAAGGGAAAGTCATTGATTTTTAATTAATTAGTATGGAATATTTCCATACTGAGCAGGAAAACAAGATGTAGCCTGTCAGTATTTACAAAAATAATAGGCTTTTTGGGGTTGGGGGGCGTGGGGAGAGGGTGGAATAAAAAAAAAGTTGTAGCTTTACGCACACTAATTCCACCTGCAACAATGAGTCCGCAAAAATACTGCAAATTACGCATTGTTTGTTTTTGACATTTTGTAATTTTTGTAGATACAAGATTTATTTGAAAACTTGATCATTTAATCTATCTGTTTGTTGGTCGGTCTGTCTGTCTGTCTGTCTGCAGCGCATCGTTGGAGCCGGTGCGCGTTGTCTTGCTTGGAGAAACCCGGGTTGAGACATGTGGATAGCCCCGGGGGGGTCACTCCTCAAATTAATGATGATGTACTCCTCCTCCTCCTGCTTCTCCTCTTCTCTCCAGCTGGATCTCTGCCTGCCGGTGACAGGTCGATTGAGAGTGATTGATGACTATCTGGAGGACCGGGGCCAACATAATAATATGATACCGGCACCTTGCAGTAATTGCGCGCTTTCATTTACAGATGAAAGAGGCGCAATAAAGAGGCGCACACACTCCGGTTAAGTAACTTTTCTCAAATTTTTGTCCTCATATATATGTATGGATAGGTGGGTGGCGTTGCCTCGTTCATTTTGACAAATTGAATTATAGGCGAGCTGCATCAACGACGCGCATGCAGGAAGTTAAAGGAATCAATCTGCGCTTTTTAATTTGCATGAACTCTTATGCCTCCAAAACGCACCGCAGCAGCTATTTTTATTTATTTATTTATTATTTTAATTTATTGGGGCACTCGGTGCGTAAAGGGGTGGAAGAGGCCCAATTGGCCTTGAACGTCACAAATGGCAAAAGTGTTGACATGGCTGATTTTGGGGAAATGTACAAGCGCACCTGACGCGCGCGCTCCTAAAGTGTTTGTGCCAGGATCCCGAATCAGAGCTGCGAAAGCTGCACTTTGACTTATGCTCTCTTTTCATTATCCAGCAGCCTGCAATTAAATATTTAAAATGTGCTTTTAGATGGAAAATGAAGACGACGCAGGAGTTCATGCTTGTTTAGGGTTTAAAGATTAGAAGAGATGCTGCTGCCTTCCTCTGTCTTGGACAGATGTGGGGATGCTCCTCTGCGTTCATTCCAGGTCAGGACAAACGGCTCATGCAGGCCTGATTGAATGAATGCGTTTAAACGTTGTTCTCAGATAGTTTAATGTGCGATTTGAAGACAATTTTACAATCCGACACTGATAGCCACGTCAGAACAGGAGGATCCATCATCCTTCTTCAGGTATCACCTTAAAACAATATCACTGAGATATACATGAACTAATGGGCCAGTGATCATCCCTCTGTACCACAACGCAGCCTACTAGTCTAAGCCATGGTAAAAAATAAGGGTTAATTTGTAGGGGAGAGCGGGACCAATTTAACAAATGGAGCATTTTAACAGCAACTCTTGTAACAACTGAAGCAGCCCATTTGTCTCCTGACTTGGGAGATTTCATTAGTGTGCAACAGGAGTGAAAGATGTTACAGGTAAAGATATAGAAAAGTAAGTTTTAAGATGCTTTTTGTAACAATGTTATTGTTATAGTTAAGGAAATGAAGTGTCGTGTCAAGGAAACTCACAGTTCAGCATCTCTCACAATCAGCTAATTGTCTCCAGCCACACTTAGAATCGCCCCCGCCTCCTCCATCTGTAGGATTCGAGATCATCTCGGCTCTTCCCACTGCTGCGGGGACTGAGGCCAAACCAAATTCACAACTCTGTTCTCACTTCTGTAAAAAAGTCATTGTATGTTACTAGTTGTAGTCACTCATGCAAAATTTAAATGCATAGCTTAAGTTTAGAGGCTTACAATAGATAAACATTTCATGGTTTAGACGGATGGTAAAAACAACAAAAGCTTAACCCCGGTGAAAACAAAAGTATGTGGTTTATGTTTTGTACAGATAACAATATTTATGCACATATTTGAACAGACTGCACATGCCTTTTGGAACACTGTATTGATAGTGCTTCAGGTTTGGCCTGAAAAGGTTCTTTGGACTTTTTAATATTGCCTTCTGCTGTTGTTAAAAAAGAATGAAAGGCACCAGAGGGCCAATGCATAACCTGTGCACTCAGCACACAATGATACAAATCTACAAGTAAATACACATTACCTCTGTAATGCTGTTTTATACTATGTATGATGTCATCATATGACTTCTGTGTGACTTCATTTAGAACTAAGTCATACCAGTCAATCACAAATATTTGGAGGGTCAGTCTATGCCTTTGATCATCAATCTGGGCTTCTTGGTTGATGAGATATACATAACATAAACAAATAAAAATATGTTTTTCCGACCATGATTTCCTTGACCTTTTCCTTTGACGTTTGACCAAACTACTCCAAAATCTAATGACCTCTAGATATCTACGGTGCATCCGTTGAGTATTCACAGTACTGTTTCCACATTTTGTTATTTTACAGCCTTACTCCAACATGAAGTAAATAATTTTTTCCTTCAAAATTCTACTCACAACACCCCATAATGACAACATGAAACAAGTATTTTTGAAATTTTTGCAAAATGATAACAAAAAAAACTAAGACATCACAAGTACACACCCTTCACACCCTTTGCGCAATACTTTGTTGATGCACCTTTGGCAGCAATTACAGCCTCAACTCTTCTTGAATATGATGCCATAAGCTTGGTGCACATATCTTTGGGCAGTTTTGCGCATTTCTCTTTGCAGCACCTCTGAAGCTCCATTGGATTGGATGGGGAGTGTCAGTGCACAGGCTTTTTCCAGATCTCTCCGGAGATGTTCAGTCAGATTCAGTTCTGGCTAGTCTCCCAGTTCCTGCCACTGAAAAACATTCCCACAGCATGATGCTGCCACCACCATGCTTCACTGTAGGGATTTCAGTTTAATTTATTTAGTTTATATAGCACCAAATTACAATGAAGCTGCCTCAAGGCAGCTTCACACAAGTAAGGTCTAACCTTACCTAGAGCAAGCACACAGGGGCCAGTGGTAAGGAAAAACTCCCTCTGATGATACTGAAGGAAGAATCCTCAAGCAGACCAGACTCAAAGGGGTGACCCACTGCTTAGGCCATTCTAACAAAAAGGTTTACAATACAGAACACAAGACAACAACAACTGACAAGTCCATGCAGGCGCCCAGTCCACCGATAGGGGGTGGGGGAATGGGGGTCATCGAGCCACTCAATGGATTTGTTTCTACAGTGGAGTCTGTTCCGTGTCTGCCACAGAAATCATCCAATCCAGCACATGGATCCAGCTGCATCTTGGACAAAGAGAAAAAGTAAACAGAATCAGTCAGGCAGAAAAACTACACAACCTGTTTTGCCCCACTGGCAACAACTGTTGCAGAAGTGTATCACTGTCATTTTCTACTCACAATAAAACATCTCAAAGGTACTAATGCAACTTTTTCCACTTCTAAAAAAAAAAAAAAAAAAAATCTGGGCATCAAAGGGTTAAGGTTTAATTTAAGGTTTAATTTATCCGCACTAAGCAACAGGAAAGCAGAAGAAATACTAAGGTGATTGCTGGCCACTAACAGCTGGCGGCCAATAGCTTCACTAACAGACCCAGACTTTAGTTCAAGTTGAGGCTGAGACCTGCTGTGTTTACTAATAAAATGAATTTAAAAGGGTAGTAAGCATAGTACCATATTAAGCCAGTATGCTAGCCATAAGAAAGGAAGAATAAATGCATCTTAAGTCTTGACATGAATGTCTCTATGGAGTCTAATTGTTTTATTGATGCAGGGAGATCATTCCACAAAACGGGCACGATAAAAGAAAGCTCTGTGGGCCGCAGGGATGGTGCTTGCTTTCCTCCAAACGTGAGGCCTGGTATTCACACCAGAGAGTTCAGTCTTTGTCTCATCAGACCAGATAATTTTCTGGAAAGTTCTCCTCTCTCCACAGACGAATGCTGGAGCTCTGACAGAGTGATCATTGAGTTCTTGGTCACCTCCCTGACTAAGGTCCTTCTGCCCCAATTGCTCTGTTCAGATGGATGGCCAGCTCTGGGAAAAGTCCTGGTGGATCAGAACTTCTTCCATTTCATAGGTGTCAACCTGACTCCAGAAAGGGCAAAGAGGGTGCAGGTTTCTTTGTAACTACCAACTCCGCCAGGTGATTTCACTGTTTAACCACAGAAGGGATGAGTTCATCAATTGATATTTGTCGCTGACAATTACAGGTATTTTGTGATTATAAAAACTGAAAGCTGAAATGCAAAAGCACTCAGAGTGACAAATGGTGCCAAAAGTATGACAGTTGTATTCAGTTGTATACTCTCAAAGGCTTTGTGTTTGTTTTGCTTTTGTGAATCCATTAAAAAGTTTCCGTTTGGCCACAGGACATCAACCTCAAACTTGCTTTGTGTTACACTTTGAAGTACGCCTGCTTTGCATCTCCGTTCCAGCTGAACTCCTATTAAAAAGTTCCCCCGAAATGCTGTAATCAGGAAGGTGTCACTTTCCTGATAATTTGTGGTTGATTAATGAGCCACAAGGAGGAGAAGAAAGAGAGAGAGAGAGAGAGAGAGAGAGAGAGAGAGAGAGAAAGAGAGAGAGAGAGAGAGAGAGAGAGAGAGAGAGAGAGAGAGAAAGAAAAAAGAGAAAGGTGGATTTTGGAATTATACCAACATGCCTGTCAAATGAGTTTAAAGTGAAAACTGCAAAATAAATCAAAGGTTGAAGCTATCAGTGATGCACCAAGGTGAATCTTTTTTTCATTTTGACTTTGGATTAGTTTAAGATACCTGCAGCAGTAACGCAAAATTCTTTAAAGATGGTTATTAAAACCAGTGTTTAATAACTTTAATGGGGTTAAACTGGACCAAACAACATATTCATTTTGTAGATTTTCATGCTTGTCAGTGTGTGAAATCCTTTTTGACATTTTGAACATGGCCTCGATTTTGAAGACCCCAGCAGCTGGAGAAGGGGCAAGGTGACGCCCAAAGCGATGTTACTTTAGAAAGATGGAGATGGACAAAGTTGAGTACAGTGAAAACATGACTTCGGGCCCCTTCACACACAGTGCAAATTTGATCGAATTGTGCATGAAGCGCGAATGAAGCAGGAATCTTATGCAATACATGTAAAATCGTAGCTGCCTCCAATGCCTTGTACACTTGTTGCTACAACTATTTGCGCACACCAGATGTGGAGCTGCTCGCACTATGTTCCCGTGTGCACGAACTGTCACAGAGGCATCGCTCACACCTGCCCGTGGGTGCGATGTTTTCATGGTTCACTCATACGAGCTGTTCCGCCATGAGTCGCCCTGAGTTGCACTTATTCATACTATGTGTGAAGGGGCCCTTACATACACTCAACAAAAATATAAACGCAACACTTTTGGTTTTGCTCCCATTTTGTATGAGATGAACTCAAAGATCTAAAATTTTTTCCACATACACAATATCACCATTTCCCTCAAATATTGTTCACAAACCAGTCTAAATCTGTGATAGTGAGCACTTCTCCTTTGCTGAGATAATCCATCCCACCTCACAGGTATGCCATATCAAGATGCTGATTAGACACCATGATTAGTGCACAGGTGTGGCTTAGACTGTCCACAATAAAAGGCCACTCTGAAACGTGCAGTTTTGCTTTACTGGGGGGGGATACCAGTCAGTATCTGGTGTGACCAACATTTGCCTCATGCAGTGCAACACATCTCCTTTGCATAGAGTTGATCAGGTTGTCAATTGTGGCCTGTGGAATGTTGGTCCACTCCTCTTCAATGGCTGTGCGAAGTTGCTGGATATTGGCAGGAACTGGTGGTACACGCTGTCGTATACGCCGGTCCAGAGCATCCCAAACATGCTCAATGGGTGACATGTCCGGTGAGTATGCCGGCCATGCAAGAACTGGGACATTTTCAGCTTCCAGGAATTGTGTACAGATCCTTGCAACATGGGGCCGTGCATTATCCTGCTGCAACATGAGGTGATGTTCTTGGATGTATGGCACAGCAATGGGCCTCAGGATCTCGTCACGGTATCTCTGTGCATTCAAAATGCCATCAATAAAATGCACCTGTGTTCTTCGTCCATAACAGATGCCTGCCCATACCATAACCCCGCCGCCACCATGGGCCACTTGATCCACAACATTGACATCAGAAAACCGCTCACCCACACGACGCAACACACACTGTCTGCCATCTGCCCTGAACAATGTGAACCGGGATTCATCCGTGAAGAGAACACCTCTCCAACGTGCCAAACGCCAGCGAATGTGAGCATTTGCCCACTCAAGTCGGTTACGACGACGAACTGGAGTCAGGTCGAACCCCGATGAGGACGACGAGCATGCAGATGAGCTTCCGTGAGACGGTTTCTGACAGTTTGTGCAGAAATTCTTTGGTTATGCAAACCGATTGTTTCAGCAGCTGTCCGAGTGGCTGGTCTCAGACAATCTTGGAGGTGAACATGCTGGATGTGGAGGTCCTGGGCTGGTGTGGTTACACGTGGTCTGCGGTTGTGAGGCTGGTTGGATGTACTGCCAAATTCTCTGAAACGCCTTTGGAGACGGCTTATGGTAGAGAAATGAACATTCAATACACAAGCAACAGCTCTGGTTGACATTCCTGCTGTCAGCATGCCAATTGCACGCTCCCTCAAATCTTGCGACATCTGTGGCATTGTGCTGTGTGATAAAACTGCACCTTTCAGAGTGGCCTTTTATTGTGGGCAGTCTAAGGCACACCTGTGCACTAATCATGGTGTCTAATCAGCATCTTGATATGGCACACCTGTGAGGTGGGATGGATTATCTCAGCAAAGGAGAAGTGCTCACTGTCACAGATTTAGACTGGTTTGTGAACAATATTTGAGGGAAATGGTGATATTGTGTATGTGGAAAAAGTTTTAGATCTTTGAGTTCATCTCATACAAAATAGGAGCAAAACCAAAAGTGTTGCATTTATATTTTTGTTGAGTATATGTACATCTCCTGCACATGATCAGAATGTGTCCAAATAATAATAATTCTATTCTGTGTGACACACTGCATTTTGGTCCAGTGCTTCATGCTCTTTTTTTTTTCCTGAGTCAACAACTTGTAAACCAAAGCTCTTGTCAATGGTTTAATAGAGCTGTGGGGGGCGATTGACATGCACCCCTGAGCAACTCCGAGGCTTTCCAATAGCTCCCCTGTTTCTTTTTCTGTTCTTATAGGAATAATGTCCATGGATGCTTACACACACACACACACACACTCTGCTTATCTAGCAAAACATTACCCTATCTAGCGTCTAGTCTAGTCCAGAAGTCCAAATGGAATATTGATCTTCAATGATCGTCTTACTGTATTTCTTATTTCTTGTCTTGAACAACAACATGATTTTAGCCACTTCTCTTCTTCTGGCCCTAAAGTCTTAATGATTTTTGCATGAAGTGGGTAGTAAGCTCTGCTCCTTTAGGCAGTTTTGACAAAAATGGTGAAATTTGCTGTCTGACATTCTTCTGTACAGTAACAAATACGCTCACTGAATTTTATTATAAGGTGGACTTTAAAGAATTTACACTGTTTTTTTCAGGTTCATACAGTTACAATATGGATCTTTTTCTCAAATTTTATAAGAACATTTTATAAAAATTGTGTGATACAGTGTGGTGATCAACATTGTTACTTTGTAGCAATAACGTCCTAGCTTTGACACTGACTGGTGCCTTTTTTGTGTGGAGTTTTCATGTTCTTCAAATATCTGAAATGGTGGAAAAGAGAAACTGAACCTGCCAAATTTCAAAGAAGTGCAAGATATAAAGTCTGGAGACTGAATTGCATGTTGTGATTCTAATAGTGGATACTTATGTGTCTGCATATGCAAGACTTGTTATATTCTGGACCCTTCCCCAATATGTCTGGTCCTGACACTCTCATGCAGTAAGTAGATTTAATGTACAGATATTTAATTAATTTCTGAATTCGCAGAATGCATAATTCCATCCATCCGTTTTCTATATCCACTTACTCAAATTAAGGGTCGGGGTGGGAGCTGGAGCCCATCCCAGCTGTCATCGGGCATGAGGCAGGATACACCTTGGGTGGGATGGCAGTCTGTTGCAGGGGTACATATAGACAAACAAACACTTCACACCCCCACACATACCTATGGCCATTTTTTTTAAAGTTACCAATTCACCTAATCTGTGTGTCTTTGGATGTGGGAGGAAGCCGAAGCACCCAGAGGGAACCCACGCAAGCATGGAGAGAACATGCAAGCTCCACACAGAAAGGCCACATGTGGGAAGTGATCCCCTGACCTTCTTAATGTGATATAACAGTGCCAACCACGAAGTCACCATGCAGCCATAATTCCATGCAAATCGCAATAAATTTTTTATTAAAAATGAGTCCAACATATTTCATCATACAATCACTGCCTTGAATGTGCCACCATCACTGCCCTAAATGTTTACAAACCCTTTATAATCTGTAATAGTCTATATATATATATATCAGTATACAGTACATATTTCATATTTAAACAATTATTTTTGTGGTGTATAAGATGTCTTGTTTTTCTTTTGTTGTGGTGTACAGTAGCTCTGTGGGAGCACCCTCAACTTCGTTGTACCCCCTCCATACAATAACGATAAAGACTATTCTATTCTATTCTGCCAAAGTAACACACATTTTCAAAGGCAATTGTTCAGCCATTATAAAGATGGAGATAAAAACAATAACACAGCATGAGTAACTTATATAATTACACTGAAAAAAAAAAAAAAAAAAAAAAAATATATATATATATATATATATATATATATATATATATATATATATATATATATATATATATATATATATATATATATACGAGGGCTGTCAATAAAGTTACGGTCCTTTTTATTTTTTTCAAAAACTATATGGATTTCATTCATATGTTTATACGTCAGACATGCTTGAACCCTCGTGCGCATGCGTGAGTTTTTCCACGCCTGTCGGTGACGTCATTCGCCTGTGAGCACTCCTTGTGGGAGGAGTCGTCCAGCCCCTCGTCGGTATTCCTTTGTCTGAGAAGTTGCTGAGAGACTGGCACGTTGTTTGATCAAAATTTTTTCTAAACCTGTGAGACACATCGAAGTGGACACGGTTCGAAAAATTAAGCTGGTTTTCAGTGAAAATTTTAACGGCTGATGAGAGATTTTGAGGTGATTCTGTCGCTTTAAGGACTTTTCACGGTGCGAGACGTCGCTCAGCGCTCTCAGCCGCCGTCGTCAGCCTGTTCAAGCTGAAAACCTCCACATTTCAGGTTCTATTGATCCAGGACGTCGTGAGAGAACAGAGAAGTTTCAGAAGAAGTCGGTTTCAGCATTTTATCCGGATATTCCACTGTTAAAGGAGATTTTTTTAATGAAAGACGTGCGGACGGGTCCGCTCGTCGGGACGCAGCCGCCGCGACGCTCCGCCACAGGAAAAACACCTCTGTTGAAAGCCTTAAGGACAAGTTGGAACATGTCCTGCCTGTTAAACAATTTCTCATATACTCACTCCACTGAAAGCCATCAAAAGCCGCCTGGATTTTACAAATGGTTATCAACACGGAGGTGTTTTTCCTGTGCCGCCGCACCGCGTCGGCTGCGTCCCGACGCGCGGATCCGTCCGCACGTCTTTCATTAAAAAAATCTCCTTTAACAGTGGAATATCCGGATAAAATGCTGAAACCGACTTCTTCTGAAACTTATCTGTTCTCTCACGACGTCCTGGATCAATAGAGCCTGAAATGTGGAGGTTTTCAGCTTGAACAGGCTGACGACGCCGCCTGAGAGCGCAGCGCGACGTCTCGCACCGTGAAAAGTCCTTAAAGCGACAGAATCACCTCAAAATCTCTCATCAGCTGTTAAAATTTTCACTGAAAACCAGCTTAATTTTTCGAACCGTGTCCACTTCGATGTGTCTCACAGGTTTAGAAAAAATTTTGATCAAACAACGCGCCAGTCTCTCAGCAACTTCTCAGACAAAGGAATTCCGACGAGGGGCTGGACGACTCCTCCCACAAGGAGTGCTCACAGGCGAATGACGTCACCGACAGGCGTGGAAAAACTCACGCATGCGCACGAGGGTTCACGCATGTCTGACGTAAAAACATATGAATGAAATCCATATAGTTTTTGAAAAAAATTAAAAGGACCGTTACTTTATTGACAGCCCTCGTATATATATATATATATATATATATATATATATATATATATAAACGCAACACTTTGTTTTATTGTGGCCAGCCTAAGGCATGCCTGTGTAATAATCATGCTTTCTCATCAGCATCTTGATATGGCACACCTGTTTGGTGGGACAGATTATCTGCGCAAAGGAAAAGTGCTCATTAACACAGATTTAGACAGATTTGTGAACAATGTTTGAGAGAAATAGGTCTTTGGTGTTTGGTACAATGTCAAGTTGCTGACATTGCACCCAATGTTAGCATGAGTTTAATACATCAACATGGCTGCCTAAACTGATGTCACTGATGGCATGTCCTGCATGGTAACTGATGGCGTTATCCATAGGGCATTAAGGCAGAGTGTTGCCATTTGGAGGTGAAAAGCAACCACTGAACGACATTCCACAGAATGTCAGAGGGAGCAAAATGAGCATAGATGAAGTAGGAATAATGCCCAAATGGTGGTACAGGTTGATTGCTTGTACATTAATTTTTTTAGAGTAGTGGTTCCCAAATTGGTCCTCAAGTACCACTTAAACTACATATTTTCGATCTCTCCCTGCTGCCACAAACTGAATAGCCCATCAGATGTGCAACCAATCAACTACTAACAGACTCCTGAAAGAACTAATCAGCTTGTGGCAGAGCAGCAAAATGTATGTTAGGTTGTACTTGGGGACTTATTTGAGAACTACTGATCTAGATTACAAAATATATTTTTTTCATCCCTCTTTTGTGGTTTGAATTCATAATAATGCTGATGCCACATCATAAAGCTATAACATCCTGAAGCCCCTGTTGTGCATTTTTTTTGGTACCTCTCCATGGCTACCAGCCCTCTGGTGGCTAAAGCGGGAAGTAATAAAATTCATGAATGTGTAGACAGCCATATTGTGTGCAATAGAATTTGCAATGTGTTGAAAAAATACATAAGGACGTAAGTGGTGGTTGAGGACGTGAGTGAGGGAAGCGCAATGAAGTCAGTATCGTCACATAACGCAATGCTATTAATGTAAGTATGAAATATGTTAGGCAAATAAATAAATTGGACCCCAAAATGCAAACAAACACACACTGACTAGGTAAAGTAAGTGCTTTTATTTACCAAAAGAGATGAGTGAGAGTCAAAAAGCAAGGGATCTGACCAAACAGTCCAATGTTTATCAGGGGTGGGTGGAGAGTCAGTGGGTCTGGCGAGGCTGGACATGGCTGGCGAAGGGGGTAAGTCAGTGAACTAGTGAGGAGTGAATGAATGAATGAATGAGCCGGTGTTTTAAACTGCAGTGGAGTAGATTCAGGTGCAAGTCACAAGCAGGTCAGCCATGGCCAGCCTAAGACTCACCAGACACATAGACATGCAGGGGGAGGGGAACCGCTGTAGAGGATTCAACAAGAAAAAAGGTAGAATCCAAATAGTAACCCTCTCTGCCCCCCACCACTTACAGTGGCCTCCAGGAGATCCACCATGTTCATAAGGATGCCTTTTAAAAAAGTCAGTGATATGGTCAGGGTCCAGTATAACAGAATGGGGCATCCAGGAGCACTTCACTGACTCGAACCCTGTTGTGACTGGTGGGATGCGCTGCTTCTCAGCTCTCAGCCCCTCACTACTTAGGAGCTCAAGTGTGTTGGACAGATCTGTGTGTGGTCTTCGGAGTGAGATTGCATCAGAATTTTGGCTCTCTGTTGGGACTGTTTACACAGAGTCTGCTACCTGCTGCTTTGGACTTGAATTAACAGTCTTTTTCAAGACTTTTTTACTTTTTTACTTTTTTACCTTTTTACTTTTTTTTTTAACTTTTTTACTGTGCTCCAACGCCTAAGGAAGACCTCTAACGGTCGAAACATCGCGACGGAGCACTTTTATCAGCTAACTTTCATCAGCGTTGGCAAGATAACTAGCTTGCTAAGGCTTTCGTTTTTATTTTTTTTATTTTTTTTATTTATTTATTTATTTTTTTTGGCACTGTTGTCGTGCGTTATCTGTGCTGCTCCACAGCGTGTTTGGTCGATTTTTATTTTATTTTAGCACCGTTGTCGTGCGTTTGCTGTTGTCGTGCGTTGCCTGTGCTGCTTCATGGCCTGTTTGGTGCCTTGATTGGGGCACTCCTTCTGCTGAATCACCTCTAAATTATTTACACATTATTTACTTTGTGTGTTTTTAGGAATCCGCTAGGTTGCGTAGCTACTAGCTCTTAGCCGATTTAGCATGGCGGCTTCTCCTGTCTCTCCCGTACTTTTCTGCTCTGGGTGTGAAATGTTTAGTTATTCCTCGGCCTCCTTTAGCAGTAACGGTACTTGTAATAAGTGCAGCTTATTCGTAGCTTTGGAGGCCAGGCTGGGCGAATTGGAGACTCGGCTCCGCACCGTGGAAAATTCTACAGCTAGCCAGGCCCCTGTAGTCGGTGCGGACCAAGGTAGCTTAGCCGCCGTTAGTTCCCCCCTGGCAGATCCCGGGCAGTCGGGAAAGCAGGCTGACTGGGTGACTGTGAGGAGGAAGCGTAGCCCTAAACAGAAGCCCCGTGTACACCGTCAACCCGTTCACATCTCTAACCGTTTTTCCCCACTCGACGATACACTCGCCGAGGATCAAACTCTGGTTATTGGCGACTCTGTTTTGAGAAATGTGAAGTTAGCGACACCAGCAACCATTGTCAATTGTCTTCCGGGGGCCAGAGCAGGCGACATCGAAGGACATTTGAAATTGCTGGCTAAGGCTAAGCGTAAATTTGGTAAGATTGTAATTCACGTCGGCAGTAATGACACTCGGTTACGCCAATCGGAGGTCACTAAAATTAACATTAAATCGGTGTGTAACTTTGCAAAAACAATGTCGGACTCTGTTGTTTTCTCTGGGCCCCTCCCCAATCGGACCGGGAGTGACATGTTTAGCCGCATGTTCTCCTTGAATTGCTGGCTGTCTGAGTGGTGTCCAAAAAATGAGGTGGGCTTCATTGATAATTGGCAAAGCTTCTGGGGAAAACCTGGTCTTGTTAGGAGAGACGGCATCCATCCCACTTTAGATGGAGCAGCTCTCATTTCTAGAAATCTGGCCAATTTTCTTGGATCCTCCAAACTGTGACTGTCCAGCGTTGGGACCAGGAGGCAGAGCTGTGGTCTTATACACCTCTCTGCAGCTTCTCTAAAAAAATAATATAGCACCTTCAATTGCACCACAGACTAAAACAGTTAAATGTGGTCTATTAAACATTAGGTCTCTCTCTTCTAAGTCCCTGTTGGTAAATGATATAATAATTGATCAACGTATTGATTTATTCTGCCTAACAGAAACCTGGTTACAGCAGGATGAATATGTTAGTTTAAATGAGTCAACACCCCCGAGTCACACTAACTGTCAGAATGCTCGTAGCACGGGCCGTGGCGGAGGATTAGCAGCAATCTTCCATTCCAGCTTATTAATTAATCAAAAACCTAGACAGAGCTTTAATTCATTTGAAAGCTTGTCTCTTAGTCTTGTCCATCCAAATTGGAAGTCCCAAAAACCAGTTTTATTTGTTATTATCTATCGTCCACCTGGTCGTTACTGTGAGTTTCTCTGTGAATTTTCAGACCTTTTGTCTGACTTAGTGCTTAGCTCAGATAAGATAATTATAGTGGGCGATTTTAACATCCACACAGATGCTGAGAATGACAGCCTCAACACTGCATTTAATCTATTATTAGACTCTATCGGCTTTGCTCAAAAAGTAAATGAGTCCACCCACCACTTTAATCATATCTTAGATCTTGTTCTGACTTATGGTATGGAAATAGAAGACTTAACAGTATTCCCTGAAAACTCCCTTCTGTCTGATCATTTTTTAATAACATTTACATTTACCCTGATGGACTACCCTGCAGTGGGGAATAAGTTTCATTACACTAGAAGTCTTTCAGAAAGCGCTGTAACTAGGTTTAAGGATATGATTCCTTCTTTATGTTCTCTAATGTCATATACCAACACAGAGCAGAGTAGCTACCTAAACTCTGTAAGGGAGTTAGAGTATCTCGTCAATAGTTTTACATCCTCTTTGAAGACAACTTTGGATGCTGTAGCTCCTCTGAAAAAGAGAGCTTTAAATCAGAAGTGTCTGACTCCGTGGTATAACTCACAAACTCGTAGCTTAAAGCAGATAACCCGTAAGTTGGAGAGGAAATGGCGTCTCACTAATTTAGAAGATCTTCACTTAGCCTGGAAAAAGAGTTTGTTGCTCTATAAAAAAGCCCTCCGTAAAGCTAGGACATCTTTCTACTCATCACTAATTGAAGAAAATAAGAATAACCCCAGGTTTCTTTTCAGCACTGTAGCCAGGCTGACAAAGAGTCAGAGCTCTATTGAGCTGAGTATTCCATTAACTTTAACTAGTAATGACTTCATGACTTTCTTTGCTAACTAAATTTTGACTATTAGAGAAAAAATTACTCATAACCATCCCAAAGATGTATCGTTATCTTTGGCTGCTTTCAGTGATGCCGGTATTTGGTTAGACTCTTTCTCTCCGATTGTTCTGTCTGAGTTATTTTCATTAGTTACTTCATCCAAACCATCAACATGTTTATTAGACCCCATTCCTGCCAGGCTGCTCAAGGAAGTCCTACCATTATTTAATGCTTCAATCTTAAATATGATCAATCTATCTTTGTTAGTTGGTTATGTACCACAGGCCTTTAAGGTGGCAGTAATTAAACCATTACTTAAAAAGCCATCACTTGACCCAGCTATCTTAGCTAATTATAGGCCAATCTCCAACCTTCCTTTTCTCTCAAAGATTCTTGAGAGGGTAGTTGTAAAACAGCTAACTGATCACCTGCAGAGGAATGGTCTATTTGAAGAGTTTCAGTCAGGTTTTAGAATTCATCATAGTACAGAAACAGCATTAGTGAAGGTTACAAATGATCTTCTTATGGCTTCGGACAGTCTAATTTCCTGCTTTTAAACTCATATAAAACTGAAGTTATTGTACTTGGCCCCACAAATCTTAGAAGCATGGTGTCTAACCAGATCTTTACTCTGGATGGCATTTCCCTGACCTCTAGTAATACTGTGAGAAATCTTGGAGTCATTTTTGATCAGGATATGTCATTCAAAGCGCATATTAAACAAATATGTAGGACTGCCTTTTTGCATTTACGCAATATTTCTAAAATCAGAAAGGTCTTGTCTCAGAGTGATGCTGAAAAACTAATTCATGCATTTATTTCCTCTAGGCTGGACTATTGTAATTCATTATTATCAGGTTGTCCTAAAAGTTCCCTAAAAAGCCTTCAGTTGGTTCAGAATGCTGCAGCTAGAGTACTGACGGGGACTAGCAGGAGAGAGCATATCTCACCCGTGTTGGCCTCTCTTCATTGGCTTCCTGTTAATTCTAGAATAGAATTTAAAATTCTTCTTCTTACTTATAAGGTTTTGAATAATCAGGTCCCATCTTATCTTAGGGACCTCGTAGTACCATATTACCCCATTAGAGCGCTTCGCTCTCAGACTGCGGGCTTACTTGTAGTTCCTAGGGTTTGTAAGAGTAGAATAGGAGGCAGAGCCTTCAGCTTTCAGGCTCCTCTCCTGTGGAACCAGCTCCCAATTCAGATCAGGGAGACAGACACCCTCTCTACTTTTAAGATTAGGCTTAAAACTTTCCTTTTCGCTAAGGCTTATAGTTAGGGCTGGATCGAGTGACCCTGGACCATCCCTTGGTTATGCTGCTTTAGACGTAGATTGTGGGGGGGTTCCCATGATGCACTGTTTCTTTCTCTTTTTGCTCCGTATGCATCACTCTGCATTTAATCATTAGTGATTGATCTCTGCCCCCCTTCACGGCATGTCTTTTTCCTGGTTTTTTCCCTCAGCCCCAACCAGTCTCAGCAGAAGACTGCCCCTCCCTGAGCCTGGTTCTGCTGGAGGTTTCTTCCTGTTAAAAGGGAGTTTTTCCTTCCCACTGTGGCCAAGTGCTTGCTCATAGGGGGTCGTTTTGACCGTTGGGGTTTTTTATAATTATTGTATGGCCTTGCCTTACAATATGGAGCGCCTTGGGGCAACTGTTTGTTGTGATTTGGCGCTATATAAGAAAAAAGTTGATTGATTGATTGATTGTTGGCCACGTGACAATGCAGCTGCTAGTAAGCGCGGGTCCTTTGATAAAGGAAATGGGCTGCACCAACCCTCAGCTGACGATGACACAGGTGATGGGGTGCGTCAACTCTCAGCCAACACCCGAACAGAAGATGGGACACATTGACCTTCGGTCGCCACTGGAACAGGAGATGGGACATGCTGACCCCCTTGAAAATTTTCCAGTGTCACATACTGTAATGTGATGCTAAAGGGCTAACATTAGAATGAAAATTTGCTAGTGTCACATGACTCAATTCTAATGGGCTAATGTTAGCATTCACTGAGTGCCTCCATTGTGAGCAACCAGGTTCATCATGTGCTTAAAAACCACACAGAGTTAGTTTTGCTTGGAAAAGTTCTAAATGCACAACTTCAGGCATTTTTACATGTTACCTGAAAAAATAATCTGTGTTTCGTTGAGACAAAAAGGATTTCAGACCAAGCTATCTGAAGCTTTATGGAAATAAAGTCAGAGAATTGACAGATTGTCAAAATAACAGGCTTTTAATTTGAGGCCTTGAAGAAACATGCAAAGTCAAAATCAATACAGCAGGATTTTGAATAAGTATGTGTGAAAAGCAGTTCTGAAAGTGCTCTTTTGTATACCCAGCCACGGTGGGATTGCACAGCAAGCAGACACTTACACATGAATACATTTGTCAGCAATTAAAACCGTTTTCAGCTTTTCCCATAAAAACTCTCACTGAAGAATGAATGTTATTTGTTTTGCTAGGGAGGAAAGGAGTATCCTAAGGCAGAGACAATGCAGTTATTAATGCAGTTGCAGCTGCCCAGCACATTACGTTAAGGTTACCTAAGGGCATTTTTAGTACCAAGTTAGAGAGTTTAGATGCAAAGTTTTAGGCAGGCTATCTGTAAGGCAAAAATGAATAATTTTACATTAGTTTTTTCTTTTTCTTTTTTTTTTTTTTTTTTAGATTTTTTTTTAGTTTTTCACCCGACAAAATAAGTACCATATGCAGTAGTGTTCAGAATAATAGTAGTGCTATGTGAATAAAAAGATTAATCCAGGTTTTGAGTATATTTCTTATTGTTACATGGGAAACAAGGTACCAGTAGATTCAGTAGATTCTCACAAATCCAACAAGACCAAGTATTCATGATATGCACACTCTTAAGGCTATGAAATTGGGCTATTAGTAAAAAAAAGTAGAAAAGGGGGTGTTCACAATAATAGTAGCATCTGCTGTTGACACTACAAACTCAAAACTATTATGTTCAAACTGTTTTTTTAGCAATCCTGTGACTCACTAAACTAGTATTTACTAGTATTTACTACTGGTATGCGATATATAGGCCCAACACCATAGTAGGAGAAACATGCCCATATCATGATGCTTGCACCACCATACTTCACTGTCTTCACTGTGAACTATGGCTTGAATTCAGAGTTTGGGGGTTGTCTCACAAACTGTCTGTGGCCCTTGGACCCAAAAGAACAATTTTACTCTCATCAGTCCACAAAATATTCCTCCATTTCTCTTTAGGCCAGTTGATGTGCTCTTTGGCAAATTGTAACCTCTTTTGCACATGTCTTTTATTTAACAGAGGGACTTTGCGGGGAATTCTTGAAAATAAATTAGCTTCACACAGATGTCTTCTAACTGTCACAGCACTTACAGGTAACTCCAGACTGTCTTTGATCATCCTGGAGCTGATCAATGGGTGAGCCTTTGCCATTCTGGTTATTCTTCTATCCATTTTGATGGTTGTTTTCTGTTTTCTTCCATGCGTCTGTTTTTTTGTCCATTTTAAAGCATTGGAGATCATTGTAGATGAACAGCCTATAATTTTTTGCACCTGCGTATAAGTTTTCCCCTCTCCAATCAATTTTGTAATCAAACTACGCTGTTCTTCTGAACAATGTCTTGAACGTCCCATTTTCCTCAGGCATTCAAAGAGAAAAGCATGTTCAACAGGTGCTGGCTTCATCCTTAAATAGGGGACACCTGATTCACACCTGTCTGTTCCACAAAATTGACAAACTCACTGACTGAATGCCACACTACTATTATTGTGAACACCCCCTTTTCTACTTTTTTTTTACTAATAGCCCAATTTCATAGCCTTAAGAGTGTGCATATCATGAATGCTTGGTCTTGTTGGATTTGTGAGAATCTATTGAATCTACTGATACCTTGTTTCCCATGTAACAATAAGAAATATACTCAAAACCTGGATTAATCTTTTTAGTCACATAGCACTACTATTATTCTGAACACTACTGTATTTGATGTAGATTGATGACCTTTCATCCTGATCCCAGTTATCCTGATCATGGTGTTTGTTACCCATCTATGATCTTGATCTCTGTTGCTGATGACACATCTTTGATCCTGATATACCTGTAGAGCTAAATTCTGATTTCTGATTTGATCATGATTTCTGACCTCTGAAACTGAACACAGATCATCAATTTCAACTTATTTCATTTATATAGCACCAAATAGCAACAAAGGTGCTTCAAGGCGCTTCACACAAGTAAGGTCTAACCTTACCAATCTCCAGAGCAAGCACACAGGCATCACTGGTAAGGAAAAACTTCTTCTGATGATAATGAGGAAGAAACCTCAAGCAGACCAGACTCAAAGGGGTGACCCACTGCTTAGGCCATTCTAACAGTTACAAAGTTTTTACAATTTTTTTTACCAAGCTTAAGAAACAGGAAACCAGAATAACATGAAAAACACAGTCCGTTACTGAGTTGATCATGCAAACAATTGTGCTGGAGGCAGGTAGTCAGACAGCACCCTGCAGGGCCACTTTCCATCCCTCACGCCATCAGTGGGCCCATCCTTCTGGTAGAGTATGTTCCAAAAGCAGACTGCAGTGTGTTATGTCAGCTTCAGCCTTGGCATCTCGTGGTCTCTCATGGTCAGTCCAGTGCCCTGTGGTGTGCAGCTGTCAACCTTGTGTGATGTTGTCGGCACAGAGAGAAATAGAGCAGAATCAGTCAGCTGGAAAACCTACACCTAAGGTATGAGTTCACCAGCAATAAATCAACAGGGAATCAGACAGAACACTAAGTGATCGCTAGCAGCTATCCCTAAGCTTCACTAACAGACCCAGAATTTAGATGAAGTGAGGCCAACACCTGTTCCATTGCTAATAAAATGATTTAAAGAGATAAGAAATGTAATACCATACTATGCCAGTATGCTAGCCATATGAGAGGGAAAATCGATGTGTGTTAAGTCTGGACTTGAATGTCTGTACAGAATCAGACTGTTTTATCTCCATAGGGATATCATTCCACAAAATAGGGGCAAGATCAGAGAAGGATCTGTGGCCCGAAGAGTTTTTATTAACCGCAGGGACACAAAGTAGTCCCACACTCTTAGAACGCAGAGTCTGGGCCAGTATGTAGGGTTTAATTAGGTCAGCTAAGTATAGGGAGGTGCTACTCTGTGAATAATTTTATAGGTTAGTAACAGAACCTTAAAATCCAACCACACAGAAACATGAATCCGTTGAAGAGACACCAAAATGGGTGTAATGTGGTTGAACTTTTTGCTTCCTGTCATAACTCTGGCAGTAACATTTTGAAGAACACCTCTAATGCTGGACCAAGGTAAAACGGAAAATAGAACATTGCAGTGGTCCAATCTAAAATAAACAAATGCATGGATCAGGGTCTCAGCATCAGCCATAGACAGGATGAGACGAATCTTCACTATGTTTTGCAGTTGGAAGAAAGCAGTCCTTGTAATATCTCTAATGTGTAGGTTAAAGGAAAACATGGGATAGATCTTTAATCCTGATCTGTGATTTTTAATTCTGATCACTTATCGAGATCAGCCATCCTTGAGCCTGATTTTGTTTGTGATTAATGATCTTTGATCATATTCTCCTAATCCACTGCACTTGATCCTGATTCCTTTAATCCTGTAATCAGGATTAACAATGAGCATTAAGAGTCAGTTAAAATCAGTCCATTAATGGGAATCAATGGATTGGATCACTTGTTTCTGCACATTCCTGGAGATATACAAACCAACAAACAGTTGATGGTGATCATCTAACCTCTATGTAGATCTGGAGTTGCTTCAGGAAGGGCATCCTGTGAAAAACCTGTGCCAAATCAACATGTGACAGGCGACTCCAAGCAAAAAAGAGGACGGCAAAATAAATTAGTCATGAGTGCAGCATGCCCAGCCTTCTTTTTCTGAGCTTTCTCCCAGTTCTGTTTTCTCACTGTTCATGCTCTTCAGCCTCTCTAAGAGGTTTAATATGTCAAACTTCTCTCAGCTCATCCATAATTGATCACCACAATGAGAGCATCTTCGCTGCACTTAGTTAACTAGCTATCTGCAGGTGTTCCCTTAGCAACTCACCTGGGGATCAAACACACAACTGCTGTATGTTGAGTTGCCAGCCCCAAAAATGTGAACCTTGTAATTCATGGTGTGGAAACCTTGTTTGGTGGCCATGGACATGGACTGGGTGTGTTTCTCTGTCCATGACACAGACTGTGAAAATCATCCAGTGTCCGAACTCCTCTGCCACACCACCACAATTAGACAATACAGAATAACGGAATTGGATACATTTTGCTGGAAGGAATAAAATAAACATTTGTTAAAATGAAAACTTTTTGTTTGGTCTTGCCTCATGCTAATAACTAAAATCAATCAATCGATTAATCAATCAATAAAAGCTACAACAGCAACATTCAAGGTTTAAGGACATTTATTTGTACCTTTGTATCAAAATGATGCATCTTTTATGTTACATTTCATAATTATTAAACGTATATCATGATGAAGATGACCATCATCATCACTGAGAACGTTTCTCTTCCAAGTACCAAGAGTCGTTTGTTCACATGTCAACATTTTCCTTCTATTACCTTTTTTTTTTAAATTGAGACATTATTCCTTAGATTTTTTTTTTCTTGAACATTCTGTGATCCTGATTGCTGACTATTAAACAGTCTTTGACACTGATTTATTAACTATAATGGTAAATGTGACCTTTAATCCTCAACACTCATCTTTGAATACCAATCTTTGAGTCTCATGGCTAGATACTCATCACTCAGTCTTTATTCTGATCACTTTATCTTTAATATGTTTGATATCTTCAATTTTCATCCTGCGGAATCAAATGTATCAAGCTAACGGTATCTCAGTAAAATCAGGAATATCTCTTACATTGTAAGGAATTTTCAACTTTGACAGTTTTTTTTTTCTGTATGGCACATTTCTCTTTGCATAACCCAGTGCATTGGTATCTGAGTGCTGATGACCCCAGTGTCCGGAGAAGGTCAAGGCAATGCTCATACGTCACATTGGCTGCAGGAGATAAGTTTGTAATTTTGAGAGATGGGGATGGACCAGTTGTCACCCTGTTGCCATTCAGGACCCAAGGCTGATCCATGGTATCGTGGATCCACCTAGTTGTTTCAAACATGCATGCTCCGAGAGTTGACCTGACTGTTCTATTTAATGATAGTATGATCATGTATAATAGTAGTGCTATGTGACTAAAAAGATTAATCCAGGTTTTGAGTATATTTCTTATGGTTACATGGGAAACAAGGTACCAGTAGATTCAATAGATTCTCACAAATCCAACAAGACCAAGCATTCATGATATGCACACTCTTAAGGCTATGAAATTGGGCTATTAGTATAAAAAAGTAGAAAAGGGGGTGTTCACAATAATAGTAGTGTGGCATTCAATCAGTGGGTTCATCAATTTTGTGGAACAAACAGGTGTGAATCAGGTGTCCCCCATGTAAGGATGAAGCCAGCACCTGTTGAACATGCTTTTCTCTTTGAAAGCCTGAGGAAAATGGGACGTTCAAGATATTGTACAGAAGAACAGCATAGTTTGATTAAAAAGTTGATTGGAGAGGGGAAAACTTATATGAAGGTGCAAAAATTATAGACTGTTCATCTACAATGATCTCCAATGCTTTAAAATGGACAAAAAAAAAAAAAAAAAAAACAGACGCATGGAAGAAAATGGAAAACAACCATCAAAATGGATAGAAGAATAACCAGAATGGCAAAGGCTCACCCATTGATCAATCAATCAATCAATCAATCAATTTTATTTATATAGCGCCAAATCACAACAATCAGTTGCCCCAAGGCGCTTTATATTGTAAGGCAAGGCCATACAATAATTACGTAAAAACCCCAATGGTCAAAACGACCCCCTGTGAGCAAGCACTTGGCGACAGTGGGAAGGAAAAACTCCCTTTTAACAGGAAGAAACCTACAGCAGAACCAGGCTCAGGGAAGGGCAGTCTTCTGCTGGGACTGGTTGGGGCTGAGGGGAGAGAATCAGGAAAAAGACATGCTGTGGAGGGGAGCAGAGATCAGTCACTAATGATTAAATGCAGAGTGGTGCATACAGAGCAAAAAGAGAAAGAAACACTCAGTGCATCATGGGAACCCCCCAGCAGTCTAAGTCTATAGCAGCATAACTAAGGGATGGTTCAGGGTCACCTGATCCAGCCCTAACTATAAGCCCTAACTATTGATCAACTCCAGGATGATCAAAGACAGTCTGGAGTTACCTGTAAGTGCTGTGACAGTTAGAAGACGCCTGTGTGAAGCTAATTTATTTGCAAGAATCCCCCGCAAAGTTTGTCTGTTAAATAAAAGACATGTGCAGAAGAGGATACAATATGCCAAAGAACAAATCAACTGGCCTAAAGAGAAATGGAGGAATATTTTGTGGACTGATGAGAGTAAAATTGTTCTTTTTGGGTCCAAGGACCACAGACAGTTTGTGAGACGACCCCCAAAGTCTGAATTCAAGCCACAGTTCACAGTGAAGCATGGTGGTGCAAGCATCATGATATGGGCATGTTTCTCCTACTATGGTGTTGGGCCTATATATCGCATACCAGGTATCATGGATCAGTTTGGATATGTCATAATACTTGAAGAGGTCATGTTGCCTTATGCTGAAGAGGACATGCCCTTGAAATGGGTGTTTCAACAAGACAATGACCCCAAGCACACTAGTAAACGAGCAAAATCTTGGTTCCAAACCAACAAAATGAATGCCTCGCAGATGTGAATAAATCATGAAAAACTGTGGTTATACAACTAAATACTAGTTTAGTGATTCACAGGATTGCTAAAACAGCAGTTTGAACATAATAGTTTTCAGTTTGTAGTGTCAACAGCAGATGCTACTATTATTGTGAACACCCCCTTTTCTACTTTCTTTTTTTTTTTTTTTACAAATAGCCCAATTTCATAGCCTTAAGAATGTGCATATCATGAATGCTTGGTCTTATTGGATTTGTGAGAATCTACTGAATCTACTGGTACCTTGTTTCCCATGTAACAATAAGAAATATACTCAAAACCTGGATTAATCTTTTTAGTCACATAGCACTACTATTATTCTGAACACTACTGTATATGCTTACAATGTGGTACAAAAAATGTTTTTGGTTTTTATAGGTCATTGTACTGGCAGTGAGTATACGTTATCGGTTTAAATGTTATCAAGCTCATACAGTCACAAACTCATCTTCAGCTGCTCATCCAAAATTGCATCACATGGTGCTGGAGCCTATCCCACCAGTCATAGGGAGTGAGGCAGGGTCCACCATGGACAGGACGCCAGTCTACTGCAGGGCCACATATAGACAAACAAACATGTTCGCACCCACACACACCTACAGGCAATTTAAAGTTTCTGTATGTAAATGCTGTTTCTGTATGGTTATTTGTACTAATAGACCATCTAAGAAGTTTGTGCTTAAGTATCCCAACCTGTCTATGGCTGACGCAGAGACTATGATTCATGCATTTGTCTCTTCTAGATTAGACTACTGCAATCATTGTATTTTCTGGTTTAATGCAGTTCAGCATTAGGGGTCTCCAATTGGTTCAAAATGCTGTTGCCAGAGTTTTGGCCACATTACACTGATTCTTCACTGCCTTCCTGTCACAGTGAGGTCAGATTTTAAGGTTCTGTTACTAACCTATGAAAGTATTCATGGATTAGCATCTCCCTACTTAGCTGACATAATTACACCCTATTATACCAGCCCAGGCTCTAAATTCCCAGGGCACAGGACTACTTTGTGTCCCCTGGGGTAAAAAATAAAAAGAAATCTGCAGGCCACAGAGCCTTCTCTTATTGTGCCCCGCTTTCGTGGAATAATTTCCCTGCAAAGATCAAACAGTCAGATTCCGTACAGACATTCAAGTCCAGACTTAAAAAAGCATCTATTCTCCCTCTCATATGGCTAGCATACTGGCATAGTACAGAACTATGCTTCCTATCCCTTTAAATCATCTTATTAACAATGGAACAGGTCTCAGCCTGACTTCATCTAAATTCTGGGTCTGTTAGTGAAGCTCAGGGCTAGCTGCAATCACTTTAGTCTTCTTTTTGCCTTTCTGTCAATTTACTGCTGGTGAACTCGTACCTTAGGTGCAGTTAGATCTGGCCGACTGATTCTCCTCTTTTTCTCTCTGTTCGAGGCACTGATGACATGGCACAAGGCTGACGGATACTCACCATAGTGCGCTGGACTGACCACGAGATGTCCTGGCTGAAGCTGATGCTTTTGGAATGTCCTCCTCCATGATGATGTGATGGATGGACGTTGGCCCCGCATCCCAGGGCACTGGAGTTATCTCATGACACGCTGTCTGTGGTGCCACTGACTGTGTGCTCATCCATGGCACACTTTCTTGTATGGTCATCTGAATAATGCACTTTGTTTTTGATGCTATTCTGTTTTTTTTCTTTTTCCTGTTTTTTTTTTCAGCCTTGTAAAACTTTCCAGTAACCTTGTAACTGTTAGAATGGCCTATGCAGTGGCTCAGCCCTCTGAATCTGGTGCGCTTGAGGTTTCTTACTCAACATCAGATGGAGTTTTTGCTTACTACTGTCATCTGTGTGCTTGCTCTCGGGTTTAGTAAGGTCAGACCTTACTAGTGTGAAGCACCTTGAAGCAGCTTTTTTCTGATTTGGTGCTGTATAAATCAAATCCATTGAACTGAAATTAAGCAGTTGTCAATAGCTAGATAATGTTAGTTACACTGAAATACCTACAGTTATTGATGTTATTGGCTGGTCATTGGTTTTCCCACCTGCACACAAGTCTCTAGTTGTTAGAGCCACTATTTAATCGCTTGAAACCGCATTACCTAGCTTGTTAGCCTAAACTAGCTTGGTACCTTTGAGATCAGTGGTGTGTAAATGCTTTGTTTATCTCATTCAGGTTATAGTGGTCTTTCTCATACTCTACCCCTTTATCCATTTATGGGTTGGCTGTATGTCAAGATGGCAACAGCTAGACCCACCATGAGACAGACACACAGACTGTGTGTAGGACTAAGCAATGGTTTTACTGAAGAAGAAAAGTCTTCATTGTCATTGTACATATGAAACAAAATTTGTTCTCTGCATTTAACCCATCCTAATTCCAGTTAGACAAAATCCAACCACTAGGAGCAGTGGGAAGCCACAGTGCAGGGCCCGGAGACCAACTCCAGTTGTAGAAACGCTGCCTTGGTCAAGGGCAGAGAAAGGAGCAAACCCTAAATAAGCATCTTTTGACTGTAGAAGGAAACCCATGCTGACACGGGGAGAACATGCAAACTCCACACAGAAAGGGCGGGAAGCAATCTTATGACCTTCTTGCTGTGAGGCACCATTGCTAACTACTAATCCACTGTGCCGCCAAACTAACCATACACATAAAATGACAATGGGACAGCATTAAAACCATTTTCATTGTCATGTGCTGAAGTGGTGGCAGTTTACACACTGCAGAGGACCATGGATCATGGAAAATCCCAAATGTCTAATCCAGCATGGCACCCTTGATCATGGTTAAGAAGATGACAGGAAGCATTTGGCAAAATGCTATAGCTGCAAACGCGTTGCTGAAAATAGTTTGAAACTGGTTCTGTGTCCGGCATGCAGTTAAAATTTCAAACAAATATTGCAATGAAATTATAAAACCTAGTCTCATCATGATGATACAGTTATCTGAATGCATTTGTGGAAACCTATGTTCAAGCAGAAACCCAGCACAGAGACAGCATGTGGAAGCACCAGATGGATTCCTTTTTTTTTTTGTATGTATCTGATTATGATGCAGCTATCTCTTCCACGCTTGTCTTTACGAAGGAACATGCATACAAGCTGGCTGGACAAACAATGAGACTTGTCAATCACCTTTCCGCCTGAATGTATCCCATTTTCTGCATGTGTCTGTGCGTGTGCCTGTGTGCATGCACTTGTGTCACCAGCAGCAGACAAATCATGTCAGACATGTGAGTGACACTGATCACAGAGTGATATGCATGCACACACACACACACACACACACACACACACACACACACACACACACACACACACACACACACACACACACACACACACACACACACACACACACACACACACACTTGTGCAGGCCAGGTGGCTGCTTTCTGTCATGACAGACCCTAGATCAGACCACTGATTCCCCAAACACCTGCAACCACAACCAATGTAGCTCCACCAAGCTGCAGCCATGTGCAGCCAATGCTCACGTTGGAATATATTTTCACCATCTCAAATTTGGAAAGAAGAAAAAAAAAAATTACATAATGTCAACATATAAATGGTGGAGAGCATCAGGGTTCTGGTGCATCCTGTTTCGATAGTTACATTGCTTTTAGTAATTTTAATGTGATTTTAATCCAGCAAAGCTCATTAATATGCAGGTTTGTATTCTGTCCACCATCTAGCCATTAACTTAATTAGCATCCATCTAAGGCATTTTGCATCAGATGGCAACTTTAATATTAAATTCTAACCAAACTGATTAAAATCTCTCATTATTTTAAAAGTACTGAAAATATGTTGTGTTTGAGAAAAAAAAAAAAATCTGTTCCTAAAACATTTTTTTCAGTCATCCTCTGATTGTCTTCCACCAGCTTTTGAAAACTGTTAAAAATAATCATAATCGCTGTGGTACACCAAATATTTTGAAATTTTAGCTTTTTCAGTTAATTTCCACCTGCAAATGTTTTATTATGCTCAAATGTGTTTGATAGCTGTTAGCAAAAATTAAGCATTCATCATTTTATTTTTTTGTTTGTAAATCAGCATATCAAACACCACTGATACACAATGTATAATTAATATTTAATAGCTAAAACAAACTATTTTAGAAAGTGTAGCAAGGCCTTTTAAGGTGTTCAGAGTGCTACAGTTGTCAAGCTAAATAGCTACCCTGCTAATTACCATTAGGAAGAGTAAAATGCTACGCTATACCATACATGTGGAAGTGAAGGTGAATGATAGTGTTAATTTTTTATGAGCTACTAACGCAGGATTTTTATTGTGCTTTTATACATATTCAAGGACAGTTGTGTGTTTTTAAGCCTCAATTTAATTTTTCAGTGCCAAAACATACTATATGTCATTTTATGGTGCTACACGCTAGCAAAGTTTAGATCTTACACAGTCAAGGAGCAAGAGCATTGACACAGCAGTAAGAAAAAACTTCTTCATGATTTTTTTGGTTATAGGAAGAAACCTCAAGTAGACCAGACTCACTGGGGTGACCATCTGCTGTTCCATACAAACAAAATAAAATTGCATCAAATAATTGTCTGAGCATACAGTGACAGAAATGTTGCACCTAAACAACCAAATACAGTCACATGTTCGCAATGTCAGATGTCTGAAAAGCCAACCGGGGAGGTTAAGGATCGATTCCAGATGAAATAGACTACAATTAGTGAGTCCGTGATTATACCGATACCAGATCACATATTGAAATAGCACATTCTTGCCAAACCAACATTTATCGAGAATGTATAACGTTTTGACTCACTGGGTGCAATGATGAAAAATGTTGGTTGCTCAGAAATTTGATGTTTCTAAGATTTGTGGGGCCAAGTACAATAACTTCAGTTTTATCTGAGTTTAAAAGCAGGAAATTAGAGGTCATCCATGTCTTTATGTCTGTAAGACAGTCCTGCAGTTTAGCTAATTGGTGTGTGTCCTCTGGCTTCATGGATAGATAAAGCTGAGTATCATATGCGAAACAATGAAAATTTAAGCAATGCTGTCTAATAATACTGCCTAAGGGAAGCATGTATAAAGTGAATAAAATTGGTCCTAGCACAGAACCTTGTGGAACTCCATAATTAACCTTAGTCTGTGAAGAAGATTCCCCATTTACATGAACAAATTGTAATCTATTAGATAAATATGATTCAAACCACCGCAGCGCAGTGCCTTTAATACCTATGGCATGCTCTAATCGCTGTAATAAAATTTTATGGTCAACAGTATCAAAAGCAGCACTGAGGTCTAACAGAACAAGCACAGAGATGAGTCCACTGTCTGAGGCCATAAGAAGATCATTTGTAACCTTCACTAATGCTGTTTCTGTACTATGATGAATTCTAAACCCTGACTGAAACTCTTCAAATAGACCATTCCTCTGCAGATGATCAGTTAGCTGTTTACAACTACCCTTTCAAGATTTTTGAGAGAAAAGGAAGGTTGGAGATTGGCCTATAATTAGCTAAGATAGCTGGGTCAAGTGATGGCTTTTTAAGTAATGGTTTAATTACTGCCACCTTAAAAGCCTGTGGTACATAGCCACCTAATAAAGACAGATTGATCATATTTAAGATCGAAGCATTAATTAATGGTAGGGCTTCCTTGAGCAGCCTGGTAGGAATGGGGTCTAATAGACATGTTGATGGTTTGGAGGAAGTAAGTAATGAAAATAACTCAGACAGAACAATCGGAGAGAAAGAGTCTAACCAAATACCGGCATCACTGAAAGCAGCCAAAGAGAACGATATGTCTTTGGGATGGTTATGAGTAATTTTTTTCTCTAATAGTTAAAATTTTATTAGAAAAGAAAGTCATGAAGTCATTACTAGTTAAAGTTAAAGGAATACTCGGCTCAATAGAGCTCTGACTCTTTGTCAGCCTGGCTACAGTGCTGAAAAGAAACCTGGGGTTGTTCTTATTTTCTTCAATTAGTGATGAGTAGTAAGATGTCCTAGCTTTATGGAGAACTTTTTTATAGAGCAACAGACTCTTTTTCCAGGCTAAGTGAAGATCTTCTAAATTAGTGAGACGCCATTTCCTCTCCAACTTACGGGTTATCTGCTTTAAGCTGCGAGTTTGTGAGTTATACCACAGAGTCAGGCACTTCTGATTTAAGGCTCTCTTTTTCAGAGGAGCTACAGCATCCAAAGTTGTCCTCAATGAGGATATAAAACTATTGACGAGATAATCTATCTCACTCACAGAGGTTAGGTAGCTACTCTGCCCTATGTTGGTATATGGCATTGGAGAACATAAAGAAGGAATCATATCCTTAAACCTAGTTACAGCGCTTTCTGAAAGACTTCTACTGTAATGAAACTTATTCCCCACTACTGGGTAGCCCATCAGAGTAAATGTAAATGTTATTAAGAAATGATCAGACAGAAGGGGGTTTTCAGGGAATACTGTTAAGTCTTCAATTTCCATACCATAAGTCAGAACAAGATCTAAGGTATCAATCAATCAATCAATCAATCAACTTTTTTCTTATATAGCGCCAAATCACAACAAACAGTTGCCCCAAGGTGCTCTATACTGCAAGGCAAGGCCATACAATAATTATGAAAAACCCCAACGGTCAAAACGACCCCCTATGAGCAAGCACTTGGCTACAGTGGGAAGGAAAAACTCCCTTTTAACAGGAAGAAACCTCCAGCAGAACCAGGCTCAGGGAGGGACAGTCTTCTGCTGAGACTGGTTGGGGCTGAGGGAAAGAACCAGGAAAAAGACATGCTGTGAAGGGGGGCAGAGATCGATCACTAATGATTAAATGCAGAGTGATGCATCCAAAGTGGGATGGATGCCGTCTCTCCTAACAAGACCAGGTTTTCCCCAGAAGCTTTGCCAATTATCTATGAAGCCCACCTCATTTTTTTTATAATATATAATTTTTGATGATGAAAAGCATTTTGAATTGTTGAATTGAAAGAGCTACAGAGATAGTTATTATTATTAAAATTATTATAATGTTGGCTGAGGCCAGTATCACCCAAGAAATGTGGGTAAATATGCTTTTAATCTCCTTTTTACTTTTATGGCACCATAAACTGCTGCCAGTGACGACAGGACATTCTGGTATTATATTTTGGGCCTAAAAATCAAATATAGTTTAATTTTAGTTCTCTTTTAGTTGAAGAATGACCTTGACATATGACAACATGCTATGGACAACTACTTGAGAGCGTTAGAGGAACTGCCCAGCACAACCTGACAATGTCAGTACACCTGTTCAGACATAACATTCACACTTTTTTCTCTGCTCTGTTGCTTTTTACTATTTCCAATAAATCCCTCCTTTCCTTTCATTCTCTTGCATTTTTTTTTTCCATCTTTGTCTAGAAGTACGAATTACCAGAAGTGACCTGTTTTCCTTCCCTCTTCACTTCTGATGCACACGGATATTATAAAGTCATGATTCTCTTTCAGTATTCACCCACATAATAGAACCAGTACATGGAGCGTAGCTGCGTTAAGGGCCACAGAACGTGTTATAGGCAGTGATTATCTTCCTGAAGACACTACAGCCTAGGCAGGCACTTACAATTATTTATTCATAATGCATCCACTGAAACACAAATGCACTTTATTGTCTCATTCTGCATCTTATTTTACCCATAAACCAGAAAATGGGTTGGGTTTCTAATGAAAGAGCCATGTTAATATCAAGGCAGATAAGGCCTGGTGTGTGCAGATGGGAGCACAATGTGGAAACCCAATCACAAGTTCCTTCAATCACTCAAAACCAGAACAAGAGGGAATGGATGCATTTGAATATTTTTCTCCACCTGCACGTATTAAAACTATACAATTTTAATACATATATAACATGCAGCTGCTTTTTGTGCCTCTTATTTTTGCAGTTCTGCATAAAAAGCAGGGACGTAATGCAGGATTAGCTGTGGCAGCTGTGGGCATAACATGGTTTTTCAACCTGCCGTGTCTGTGCTATTCACTCTGTTTAATCGCTGCATTAAGATCAGACTCTCTGAGTGAGCTGTGATCTAATTTAGGCTTCTTACTTTCTTCTGCTGTCTTTGCTCTGCTCCAAAATGTCACATTTGGGTCACAAAACATACTTTGTAGTTCACACTCTTCCCTGTGTTAAGTACTTCCACAAATCTAAAAAAGAAAAGTTTGAGAACTAAATTTGATTTTTCATGTGATTTCTGATTTGCAGAATCACGTCTGCATTCTACTTGATACAGAGATAGTAACACGGAGATCCCACAGTCAGTTTAGCTTGAGAACCACTGAAACAAACTTACAAACAAACAAAAAAAAAAGTGCAAAGCATGGACAGATCAAATACCCATACTATACCCATATAATTCCATATATACCTCCCCGCATTGTATAGTCATATATACTACAATACCAATATAATACTGTACTGTATTTTCATTCATTCATTTTCAAATCTATTTTACTCCAATTGTGGTTTGCATATTCATTAAGTAAAATCGTATTGCTGTTTGTTGCCTTGTGGCTGCTCCTGTTTCTTCGGGGTTGCCACAGTGGATCCAGCAGAGATACACGCTGGGATCTGGCACGTTTTATGCCAGATGCCCTTCCTGATTCAATTCCCATTCTGTCTGGAGAAACATAACCAACCCCTGGTCTTTCAAAGAGATTTTCTATCCAAGTACTACGCAGGACCCACTCTGCTGAGCTTCGGCTATCTGATCGAATCAGGCTTACAAAGAGCAGACTGGCTGCATATGCTAAGTAAAATCATGGTAGTCATGGCAAGCCTTTGGTGGTGGAAAAGACCGTCTCCCAGTTGATTCCTGGACGGGATGGCAGATGCGGACTTGGACATGACCGAATAGGCTCAACCCCGACATACACTGCCTCAAACCAGAGACACCTGTGCGTGGGTTTGTTTGACAAGGGAAGGCACGCTGACAAACATACGGTCTGTGACAGTCTGGGCCAATGACTGTGAATTCCAAGATGATCGGGGTCGAAGGACAACAGGGCACCCAAGGTCCCCACCATATTTCACCCCAATAGGCAATCTCCTACTTGTTCCTTTACCTAGATGTCATGACACGGATGAGGGGTTGGATTTTGACAGATCACAATCATATTACATCTATTTAAATCAGATTGCTGAGCAGTTGCCATTTCACCACATTCTTAAATGGACATATTGTGCAAAATTGGCATTGAAACAATCCTTTACACTTACAGATAATTAAAGTTCCTGAAGTCTGTATTTACATCTTAAAACTCTCCTACTTTAAGAAATCAAGGGAAATTTAAGTGTACAGTAGGACACCTTTAAAGTTCTTCCGGCAGTGACATTTAGTACCATCACTGACTGCTGTTACAAATTACACTCCAAGTGTTGTAGCTGACAAACTGAATAGTCTCTGTGACTACAACTGTTATGAATTATCACTAATCAGACACTTTATACAATTAATATTCACAGGAAAAAGTGAAACTTTGACCTACTTAAAAAAAACAAACTTGTATTAATTTGTGATGAAGTAAGAAATGTAGGTAGAAAAAAAAGTACAGTTTTTTTGACATATAGAAAATTCAACAAGTTGCTTGATGTCGTAGAACAGCGTTATTTCAGATTAGATAGAACTTTATTGATCCCTTGGGAAGACTCCCTCAGGGAAATTGAGGTTTCAGTAGCATTGTATAGCAGCACACAGGGTAAGAAAGCACACAAACGTGAGAAGTAAAAAGTGAAAGTAAAAAAAAAGTTTGTAAATATAAATATAAATACCAGACATACTAATCAATACTGGTTTACTGGCTACTACTGTTCCTCTCCTTCCCATCCTCTGTCTTCCTGTTACTCCTCCTCTCCCTGAGTGAGGCATTGTACAGTTTGATGGTCTGAGGGACAAAGGAGTTTTTCCTTCTGTTAGTCCTGCACTTTGGAAGGAGCAGTCTGTGGCTGAAGAGGCTCCTCTGGTTGCTGATGACGGTGTTCAGAGGGTGACTGGCATCGTTCATAATGTCCAACAGTTTGTCCAGTGTTCTCTTCTCTGCCACCATCACCTTTACTTAGGCACTGTGAATTTCTAACTTGTTCCTAGTGAATTTGCTTCTCAGAGATGTGTTGACTGTTCAGTGCTTGCACTAGGAATTGGGTGGGGCTGGGTTTTTGTTGGCAACAGAATCTTTACTTGTCTTGATTTCTTAGACAATGTGATCTTTACAGAAAAAATATTGCATCATTTGAGAAGCTTAGTAAACAGTCAGAGTGTCCTGGTCCTCATCTTTTGAGATCAAGAGCCACCAAGCTCAAGCTTTGGAGTTCCTGGACAGATGTTTTTGGATATGCTGATGCTGCTGCAGGAGAATAAAGGTTCAAATCTTTGGGTTCCTGGTGCCTACTGTCTTGAGACCTGGACATCAACCAGTGAGCTAAAGCAACAAATGGATGTCACTGGTGCTGGATCTCTTTGGCTTGAGTTTGGGGAAATCATTTTTATTTAGAGATGTCCTGCAGATTCTCCACTGATGTCCATGAATTCACTTTTCAACAGTGTTTTGTAAGCAGGATTTCTCTCATATTACACAATAGTCAAAAGTGAGTCCAGTGTGTGCTTGGTGACTAAGAATGTTTTAATTTAACTAATGTTATAAAAAAATGAACTTGTCCTTTAAAAGGACTCATGTCGGATCCATTAGCTCTCGTATAATATTAGATTGTTCCTTCTGAGTTGGGGTCACAGGAAATGAGAGGTGATATGAATATTATGAAGGAGTATGGAGAAGAGGGAAGTCATTCCACCCATCCATGTTCCTTTATTTTCCACTCCGCCGCTCACATTTGAATATTTTGAAAGGAGTGCCCATGTTTGCCTTATCATGCATTATTCTGAGGCATTACCTGGGCCTTAACACTGCAATAAAGATGGCTGGAAAGTGTCTCTCCCTTCTCACAGCAATGCACAACAATAATAATATTCATAGAAGGCACTTTCCTTTGACTTTATAATCCCTTTAAAGATGTGCGTGTTAGCAGGGGAAATGTATCAAGTGTGAAGGATATGTAGCATGTATATTTATTTATTTTCATTTTTTTACAAAGTGATCGGTGGCTTTTGAGTGGTGCCTTAGATCAAGATATCAATTGCAAAACAGTTGTGAAATATACTCAACAAAAATATAAACGCAACACTTTTGGTTTTGCTCCCATTTTGTATGAGATGAACTCAAAGATCTAAAACTTTTTCCACATATACAATATCACTATTTCTCTCAAATATTGTTCACAAACCAGTCTAAATCTGTGATAGTGAGCACATCTCCTTTGCTGAGATAATCCATCCCACCTCACAGGTGTGCCATATCAAGATGCTGATTAGACACCATGATTAGTGCACAGGTGTGCCTTAGACTGCCCACAATAAAAGGCCACTCTGAAAGGTGCAGTTTTATCACGCAGCACAATGCCACAGATGTCGCAAGATTTGAGGGAGCGTGCAATTGGCATGCTGACAGCAGGAATGTCAACCAGAGCTGTTGCTCGTGTATTGAATGTTCATTTCTCTACCATAAGCCGTCTCCAAAGGCGTTTCAGAGAATTGGCAGTACATCCAACCAGCCTCACAACCGCAGACCACGTGTAACCACACCAGCCCAGGACCTCCACATCCAGCATGTTCACCTCCAAGATCGTCTGAGACCAGCCACTCGGACAGCTGCTGAAACAATCGGTTTGCATAACCAAAGAATTTCTGCACAAACTGTCAGAAACTGTCTCAGGGAAGCTCATCTGCATGCTCGTCGTCCTCATCTGGGTCTCGACCTGACTCCAGTTCGTCGTTGTAACCGATTTGAGTGGGCAAATGCTCACATTCGCTGCCGTTTGGCACGTTGGAGAGGTGTTCTCTTCACGGATGATGCGAAGGAGATGTGTTGCACTGCATGAGGCAAATGGTGGTCACACCAGATACTGACTGGTTTCCCCTCCCCCCCCCCAGTAAAACAAAACTGCACCTTTCAGAGTGGCCTTTTATTGTGGGCAGTCTAAGGCACACCTGTGCACTAATCATGGTGTCTAATCAGCATCTTGATATGGCACACCTGTGAGGTGGGATGGATTATCTCAGCAAAGGAGAAGTGCTCACTATCACAGATTTAGACTGGTTTGTGAACAATATTTGAGGGAAATGGTGATATTGTGTATGTGGAAAAAGTTTTAGATCTTTGAGTTAATCTCATGCAAAATGGAAGCAAAACCAAAAGTGTTGCGTTTATATTTTTGTTGAGTGTATATGTATATTGCATTTTCATTTTACTTTATTTAAGTTTCTGGCTTCTTTTTTCTGATAATATCTTAACTTTTGCTTTACAAATGTATGTTTCTAAGTAGTGTGGTAACATTTTAGCCACTTTTTTGTTTTACTGTGTCACAAAAAAAAAATGTATGATCTATCTATTGACAACCCACACTGTAAATTGTGATTTTTTCTGTTTATCTTAACATATTATTCTATGTCATTAAGACACATGATTACTGAGGTTGTTATAATAACATGAAATTATTAGTTAAACATCTCAACTACAAATGTTACTTTGAAATTCCAGGCCAAACTGAATTAGAAATGTAAGTCAACTTGACTTTGGGGATACAAACGCCTGCGTCATCATTCTTTTCTTGAAATGCATTGTGGGAATGCAGCTGCGGGCGGGTGAACATGTGCTCCTTTCCTCCCTTCCTCCATCTTGGACGCAAGTTGGAGGGCATCGTCGACCGCATGTTTCTTCAGAGGTAAAACTTTCACTCGGTGAAATTAATCAATTTCATTTATGTGTGTGTGTGTATGTGTGTGTGTGTGTATGTGTGTGTGTGTGCAAATTCAAATCACAACCAAGCAGGTCAATCAATTAATAAATCCAAGTCAAGTTAACTGACACAAAGGTTTACACAACTTACAGTTTTAATTAAAATTAAACAGATTTGCTAGTTCAGACAACTACCCTAAATAGTTAAATCATTTGACAAATCCAAGTCAACTTAACTGAGACAAAAGGTTTATAAAACTGACCATTTCAGATTCAAACAAACTACCTGAATGAGTTAAATCAATTATGAAAGCTAAATCAACCCAAACTAACACAGGTGTTTACCCAACAAGGAATATCTAACCTAGATAACAACTTATTTTCTTTCACTTAACTTGAAATTTTAAGGCAGCCCTTTCACTCGTATTTTTAATTTGAAACGACACGTTAGATTTTACAGTGCAGGGTTATAATAAAAGTAGCTTTGATGCCCCTCCCCCACTCCATTTTTTATTGGCATGTCAACACGCAATCAGTTCCAAGAAAAGTAAATATGTGGAATAAAAAATATAGATCACAACAACAATATTATTATTATTATTTCTTTGTAAGTGTACTGGGGCCTGTACTATGAAGCGGGGTTACTGGCTTATCAGGGTAACTTCGGGAGTAAGTTGATGACGTGTGGAATAACTTCCCGGTTAACCCGTACTACGAAAGGTGGATACGTTTTGATCGAGGCATGCTGCCACGGCTTACTTATGCTGTGTGCCAATCCTGCTCCGAGCAGGTTATGTCCTAGGTTAGCTTGAGGTTTTCCCTTAACCACTCCCTTTATAAGTACCGTCCATCCACCTGCATCACTCTGAAGACAATGCCGGCCTACCTGGATGATCCGTGTGATATTGGGGCACAAATTGTGAGGGGCTCTCTTCACAGGGCAACGGTTTTTAAAGACCGCCAGAATCCGCTGACATACCCGGACGATATTCTCTATGAAAGATATAGATTCTCAGCCGAGGGAATTCGTTATCTTTGTCAGCTGATCGGGCCAGAAATCTGTAACATCACCCATCGTACACTGTAAAAAAAAAAAGACTGTTGTTTTTTACAGGAAAACACTGGCAGCTGTGGTTACCAGGGAATTCCTGTAAAAAATACAGCAGTCAAATGTACATGTAGATTTAACAGTTCTTTTAATGTGAGTCAGCCGTGGTTCATTCACTGTAAATCCATATACATATTATGTCTGTAATGTTATCTACTGTGCTGCTGTATGTTTTACAGGAATTCCCTGGTAACCACAGCTGCCAGCATTTTCCTGTACAAAAAAGTTATTTTTTACAGTGTAGCAATGCCTCGACGATCAAGCAGATAATGTGCCTTGTGCCTATTTTGCCAGTGGACAATTTATGTATTCCATCGGTGATGCTGAACATCTGAGCAAGAATACTTTATGTCGTATGATTCGCAAGGTAGTACTTGCTCTGTCTAAACTGTTGGATGCATTTGTTGTTTTCCCTGGCCATTTATCCGCAATGGAAATCAAAGGGTTTTATGCAATCGCGGGTAATTACTAATATCAAAATAGGTCTAATGCATGTCCATTAATTAGGCGAAGTGGGGCTTATCAAGCTATGAATATAAACCTACCATTCTGAAGGATGTTTTTATATTTCATCTTCACCTGCTGCCAGGTGCGTTTGGCACTGCTATTGCGTCTGAAACATTGACAGGATTAAGAACAGCAATCATACAGTCAAGGTAGCCTATTTAGGAAACATTAAATTAATCTAACATTTATTAGTAGGCCTATGCCCATTTCTGAATCGTGTTGCATCTGGGCGTAATTAATGAAAGAAGGTCATTTTTTTACACATATTAGACATTCCACAGGTTAATCATCTGTAACAGATTTGGGGAACAATTGAATTGTACGTACGCATTTACCCGATCAGCAATACGTTGCCAACAAGCCTGTCTTGCTTTATTGGCAGACGATGTGTTCGATTTCCCCCTTAACATTAATTTAAATTCTGTTGTGTGGGCCGCTGAAGAGGAGATACTGCTGGCCCACCACCACCAGATGGCGCCCTGCTTGGAGTGCGGGCTTCAAGCACAGAGGGCGTCTGAGCCGCTGGGAGTGACAGCTGTCACTTATCAGCACCAGCTGTCACTCGTCCAACTCATCACCATATAAGCCGGACTGCAACTCCACCTCCTCGCCGAGAAATCAGCTACCGTTCCAGGTAATCTTCTCTGCTGTGATTATTGTTGTCTAAAACATTGTTCTGTGTGCAGCCATGTTCCTGCGGGCTCTGTCGGAAGCTGGATTGGCAGACAGTGGGAGGGCGACATTCTTCGCCTCTCACTCCATCCAGGAAAGAGACCAACAGGAGGAAATTGTTTCTGGAGGTGGAGGTTCTCCCTCCCGGAGGAACTAAGCTTTACACGATTGCTGGGTGTGTATTTACACACCCACCATTAACTGTTTCTGTTTTCTGCCAGCAGTACCAGGTCAGACTGCTGAAGACAGTGGCCACCTGGGGTGCAGGGCTTGGCGGCTCCGGTGTTCTTCAGATCCGTTGGTGGTGGAAGCTGTGTGGGATCCGGCTCTTCTCTCGCCAGACGTCTTCTATCTTCGAGCCTGCCCACACGTCACCTTGTGTATAATTGACAATCCATATTATTGTTATTGTCTGTATTTCGTTGTGCGATTCACAACATTAAATTGTTACTTTTGGCTTATCCATTGTCCGTTCATTAACGCCCCCTGTTGTGGGTCCGTGTCACGACACCTTCCCAACAAATTCCTCATAGCTCCACATAATAATCGTGCATTCTTCTTCGGTAAAGTAAGGTGACCACGCCATCATTGAAAAATGGTGATGTGTGCTGCAACCTGCCCCTTTTATGTGAACGTGCACAAACTCCAATTAGGTTAACACAGGTTCAACAAATCAACATCTTATTCAGCGGTGTAGTACCGATTAACACCACTTCAGAAAACCAGGTTTTGTCAACCCCGGTTTAGGAGGTTGACCCTGGGTTACATCTGAGTAAGTTAACCCCGCTTCGTAGTACAGGCCCCTGGTCATTAGAATGCCACACACAACATAGTTTCAAATGATCATGCAATATTTAAATGACTGTAACACACAATTACTCATGGTTTAAGTCGTTATCCTTAAAATAGCTTTGATGTCCTGCAACGTATACTCTGGTGTGGCTTTTATACTGAAAAAATCACATGTAAACTGAACAGTTGCCATATCAATTATCAAAGTTGAAATTCATCACACATGTCCTTCATTCATAAATGTTTTTTATATTAATTATTTATTTAGTAGAGAAGAAAACTGAAGCATTCTGGGGTTTTTTTGGAAACTCTAGGGCCCTTTAAACTTTTGCATTACACTGCATCAGCTTCATAGAAACGGTGTAGCACAAGCTGGAGAAGAACCTGACTTACTTTGACACTTCTCATGACACTATCTATGTAACGCATGACTTATCACAGACACAGACAGCACCTCATATCTTAAAAAAAAAAAAAAAAAAAATGCATACAGCGCATTTAAGAAAAGGAAATACATTGTTTGCATAATTCATTACTGTGTACATTGTCCTCAACATGTGTTTTTGCCAGAATGATAAAGGAGAACATTCCTCTTTGCAGAACCAAATCAGCGCTGTGAAGCACAGCAGCTGAATTGTATTATGGCACTGTTTAATTGCTGTGACATCACAATGCAACACATTTCCAAGCATTGTGCCATTGCTCACTGGGCATCCAAAAACACATCCAGATATTTGAAATTGATTTAGAACTATTTAATAATAAAGATTGTCATTGTACATACATACATACATACAAACAAACAACAAAATTTGTCCTCTGCATTTAACCCATCCTAATGACAGGCATAATCCAACCACTAAGAGCAGTAGGCAGCCACAGTCCGATGTCTGCGGAACATGCAAACTACACACAGAAAGGGCGGGAAGCGATCCCACGACCTTCTTGCTGTGAGGCACCAGTTCTAACCATTAAGTCACCTTTGCCTTTTCTACGTATAGTAAATGTTACTCACTTGTCATTCTGCTTCAAAAAATTGTTCCAAACATAATACAGGAAACCTTCTTCACAGTGGTTTCTCGTCTTAGAACCAATGTCATGCCTCACCTCTTTTTTTGTGATGAACAATTTGTACACAAACAGGATTTGACCCAGCAACTCTTCAGTTCATGGGTCACACTAGGTGCACACTCCCAAGATGTTTACATTTCTCTTTTGGGTCAGTGTGACATGACTGTTGCTCAGTTGGTCAAACTGGTTAGCCATTAAAAGGAAGGGTTGGTGGTTTGTTTCCCACTTCTGTGCCTAAATTTCATTGAGCAAGGGAGGAGAGACTGTTGAAGTTCTTGGGGTGAGTGGATATGATGCATCACTGAACAATAAGTTGAGAATCTGTTGCAGAGTGATGAGACACTTTCAGAAATTTAAGTAATTGTAACAGACTATTGAAGTAAAATTTATTTATGAAAAGTGAGCAATGCTTACTGGCAAAAAGAAGAGAATATATCCACTTAAAGCTAATTAAAATTCCTGTGTGGAAATTGTTACCAAGTTTGTTCTTTGTAAACTTCACACATATGTTTCAGGACCCCTGCTCCTAATTTCCATCATCCATTTATTATCCACCACCTAGCCACTGAGACATTACAAGTCAGTTGCTGGTGTTTTGTGTCTTACAGATATATGAAATTGATAAGCAAAGAAAAAAGGGAGTTTTATGACAAAGTTATACAATACACAGCAAAATTATCAATTTATATAATTCAGACTTTGACTGCCAAAGTTTTCTCACATGTTTTATGGAATGACCTGCCAGCAGAGATATGAATCTTTTAAGTCAAGACTGAAGACACATCCATTCTCTCAGACGTAAAAAGCTAATACCATTTGGATAATATAGAAGTTGGGTCAATTGATCAATGAGGATGACTCATGTTTAACACTGGATTTAAAAGTGCAGTTGTTTGGCCATTTTTGAAGGAATTCCTCAGACTAAAGACCTCACGTTGGGTTTGAAGTCACAGCCTTTTGGCTACAAAGCAACAGCCAATACACCAATGAAAGTACAACTATGAAAGTTAAAGTTACAACTTCAGAGTTAAATTACACCTCCAGAGATTTCTGAAAAATAGTTCTGACACTGTGTTTGGTTTATCATTGTGGCTGTTTGAAATAATTTTAAATCAACCCCAAATATTTGACTCTGTTTTTTTTCCACTTCAGTTTTCGTGTGCATATTTGGGAAGTAAAATAATACATATGCTCATTTTAATGGCTACATGATCACGTGCATAATATTCATAGCAGGTATTTATGTTCATTTGTAGTTCATAAACAAGAGTTTAATTGGGTATTTTTCAGCCCATCGCACAAATAAGATATATATAAAAAGCTGGCTTTTCATTATTCATGTCAAAATATTTGTGTTTATTTCATGGACAATCACAGTTGTTGGTGAGAATATTACATCGCATGCAAACCTGAGTGAGGAATTAGAGTGTCTGGTTTTGTGACTGTCCTGGGTCAAGACTAAGGGTCCATTCATAAATAACCTGTCTTCAACACAGTTGATGAAGCATAGCAGAGGGCAACATTGTACTTGCAAAGTTATGTGACCTAACCTGTTTAAACTCGACTTAAATCTGTGATTGTGTCACTTTCTACTGGTGTATCCTCAAGACTGGTTCTACATATTCCTTCACATTTCTACATATTTCTTCATGGCCAAGGGATCCAGAGCAGGTGGTGCAGCCAGTCAAGACTCAGATATTAGTAAGTGGAGGCCAGTGGAGGTGAATGGAGCTGTAACATTGTACTAGTGGAGGTTATGTAGTGGTAGCAGAGCTCAACACTTGCAGGCATTTTAGCATGAATGGTGATTATTTTAAGCATGTTGCAATTTTTCCAGGACTACGAAGAACATCAGCGTTGTCCGACTGATGATGACTTAGCTTCTGGGATATCTGGTGGACCTTGCAACTAGTTGACAATCAGCTTTTCACTCTCTATCGACAAATGCTAGGCTAATCATCAGAGTGTGAATGTGTCATAAGTTCCAGGCATTCAGTGATTTCCTGGACATGACCATCAGATGTGCATCTGTATGCAGTGAAAGTGAATTTTTAGAGACATTCAGTTTACTTGGCAGTAACATTCATGTCTCTCAGTCCTCACCGTCTGAGACTGAAAAGGGCCTGGGAAGAGCTTATGGAGTCATGAGTTTCCTGAACAGAGGTATTTGGTGATACAGATATCTCAGAGAAAGAAGGACCAAATCTTTAGTGTCCTGGAGCTTCCCGTCTTACTGTATGGTTTTGAGACACTAACCAGTGACCAAAGGTACTGACTGCATGTTTTGGTAGAAGATCTCCTTCTAGAATATTGAGGTACTACCGGAATGACTTTGTGTGAAATGTCTCTTGAGTGGTGAAGCAGCAACAACTACTACATTTTGGACATGTGGTGCATTTCACTAAACATGATCCATCAGGCAGGTGCATCTTTTTTCATGCTCCCGTAACGAAATGAGTCATTTTCGTGATGCATTTTTTGTTTTATTTTACTATTTGTAACCCTACCCCTTCCCCTAACTCGAACCATAACCATAACCTAACCCTACCTCTATCTTAAACTATAACCCTACCCCTTCCCCTAACCATAACCTAACCCCACCCCTTCCCCTAATCATGACCTAAACCTACCTCTATCTCTAACCATAACCTAACCCTTACCTAACCCTATGTCTAACCATAACCCTACCCCTTGCCCTTCCCCTAACCGTACCCCTTCCCCACCCCTATCTCGAACCATAACCTAACCCTACCCCAAACCCTAACTATAACACCCACAGATGCCCCTGCATTTCGTGATAATGTCATGAAATCAATGTGTGCTCCTTTCGTGAAAATGTGGTGCTTCCTGTTATAGGTTAATTTACTTTTCGTGATACTATCACAAAATTTTGTGAGATTGGGTTGGGACTCCAGTGACTGGAGAAAGCCCAGGGTTTGACCTTGTTTCACCTGGCTGCAACAGATGGATGGTTACTTTGAGAGGCAGAGATGTTGTCTGCCTGGGTAGTTACAATCCAGGTTCCAAGACAGTCCCGTGGTGTGGTTTATGTGGTGAAGCACAGACTCAGCACATGCTCCCACACAGAATTCAAGCGGACATGAGAAGGCCTGCAAGTCTGACAAAGATTTTATGTTTCAAGGTTTGGTTCTTCTGCCTAAAAGAAAGTGTTTGTGTAGCATTCGTTTTTGAAGAAGCATGATTTACCCTGGATCCACCCTGACCCTGAGTCACATTTGCCATTACTGTGACACACCCACATGGCTCTGGGTCAACTCTCCAAACCCCTGAAGAGTAAAAAGACAGGATGTGAGAAAGAGCGCAAGACAGATTCAAAACTCAGTCAGACAGAAAGACTTAAAAAGAACCACTACAGATTCCGATAAGATGCTCTTTGTCTTGCCTCTGGACCCACTTCCCTCTTTTCTTTTTGTCATCTCGTTCTCTGCCATCACTCTGCATTTAAACTCCTTTCTCTCTCTCCACTTTTCCTTCTGAGGGCTAAGGATTTCTGCTGCTCCTCTGAGAGAAGTGTGTGAAAATGCACAATGCAGGTCCCCCGATGGGGCCTGCCCCATCCCACAGCGTGAGAAGACGGCCCTGCATTTGATGCTTGGCTGACCAAATCTTCTGCCAGATAGCTGGGCCTTTCTTATTCTTAACGGCACTGCAAAAGTGTGGCCAGAAGTGGTGCGGAAGGAGAAAGAGAAGGCATAGTAATTGTATCAAGGTCTGTAGAGATTCCCCAACCACCCACTACTGTGCTCACCCCTCCCGCTCCTAAATCGCTCCTCAGTTAAAAGGAAAAAAAGGTCCCTGAGCAGCAAGAAGCAACTTCTCTCCAGAATAACAAAAACAAAAAAAAAAACACTGTGCACTCATATATGAATAACCTTCAATTTATCACATGAAAGCCCATATATTGGATACAACACCTTGCACTGTCCCCAATTCCATCAATTTTTCAACATGTCTAATAAAAAAAATAAAAAAAAGAGAAAGGAATAAAAGCAAAGCTTGAAGTTGAAAAGTCCCATTTGGATCATATTTTACACAATATATGAACCCTGTAAGCATGTTTATTTGCCTTCAAAATTGTCTTTACAGCACTAAAGACAATTTTGAAGTACTTGTTTTTCTTTGTAATGATCAGGCTGTTTTCAGTCTGCGTGCTCGGTGTGCAAGGTATTGTAATCGCTCCAGTGCATGTGTGTCTGTGTGGGAACAAAATAACTGAAAACAAGCTGGACAGATTTTCACTAAAATTGGTGGGAATATTATATGGATTGGTGTCTTGAGAAGATTGATGTTTGGAACAGATTGGTGAAAGGTCAAACAACATATAGGCCAAAAAAAGAAAAAAAGTTCACCAAAAAACTCCTGGATGGATTTTCACCAAACTTTGTGGGGATATTGTGTGGGTTAGTGTCTCCAAAAGATTCATGTTTGGAACAGTTTGGTAAAAAAGGTCAAAATCAAGGAAAATATAGGCAAAAAAAAAAAAAAAAAAAAGCATAAAAACTGCTAGAAGGAATTCACCAAACTCACTGGAAATATTACATGGATGAATGGTTTAAGATTATTCATTTTTGCAACAGACAAAAACAAACAAAAAAAACAAACAAACAAACAAACAAACAAACAAACATACAAAAATACAAATAAATTTCCCATATATACACTATCGATGTTGCTAGAGATTTAATGAAATGCTCATATCCATAAGTAAAATAATTGTGATCAATTGGTATAATTGACTTCTCAGCTAAGTCACAAAGAAGTCAAAATATGAATGTTTATATATATATATATATATATATATATATATATTTTTTTTTTTTTTTTTTTTTAAGCGTGTCAGGCCACTGATCTCTTTCATATGTGCACCATCTAAAATCAACAACTTACTTTTCTGATTTATTATTCTCAACCTCATATTTTCATAAAATATTATTATTATTATTATTATTATTATTATAATAACACCATTTCAACAGTTGCTTTAAATGTCACAGATTAACATCCCAAACACGACAACGGCAAAGGCACAAACAATAGATCAGTGTGAGTGGTACTGTCCTCCCTTAAACAGGCTGCTATTGTCATGCTAAATATTTCATTAGCTGCTCCAGAAAGAAGTTCAGAAGGTCCCAGGAGAGAACGCCATCCACCACAAGTACTTGTCAAACGTGCCCACATCATGAAATTTTAGGCTACTGCATCCTTTCCCAACCAGACACAAGACATGAGGGGAAAACAGAGACAGGCTTCAATTATTCTTATAGTGCTTCAAAAATCCACACAGCCTCCTCATCCACTTTGCACCTCCTGAAATATTCCAGGCATCATGATGCCACGAAGGATTTTATTTTAAATACACACACACACACACACACACACACACACACACACACACACACACACACACACACACACACACACACTTATTTTTAAAGTAATTAACAATTTGCTCACAAAATGAAAGATAACGCAACATTAAACATAATTTAGAAGATGTTTCAAGGAGGGCATACAGATCAGCTGTAACCACAAGTTGTCCATAAACCGAAGAATTGGTCAGTTCTCTAAGTGTCAACATACCCGCGGGCAACACCCTCAATCCCACAACCGCTTGTCCTTGGGGCATGTAGCCCCACACATCAACCCTACGCAAATATCCAAAAGGATAATGAATGGCTCATTCGTTCGTACTTTGTGAAACAGTTTGCTGACTGACATTAGAATACTGACTCCTGCTAAATATTTTAAAACAAATTTTAAAAACCCGTTTATTTTCTGCAGCTTTATAACTACTTTTTATGGTCTTATCTTTTTCCTATATTTGCTGATTTTTATGTTTTATTTCATTTTATGTTCATTTTTATTTGTTCTTATGGCTGTATAATGATTTCTCATTTAATATGTACAGCACTTTGCAAATGTTCTGCCTGAAAGTGCTATATAAAATGATTATTATTAGTAGTAATACTAATAGTAACTAAAAATAATACTTTGCAAACCAAACAAAATCAATTGCTTCAGAATATTATTTTCTGTTCTGAAATATTTTAAACACAGTTGCTTTAGAATCTGAATATGTTTCGAGGAGGTGATGGTTTAGTGGTTAAGTGTTGGGCATCAGTGCAAAGGATCCTCAGTTCAAAACTCAGCCAGACCAGAAAAATCACCTTCAAGGCCCCTTGGGTGAGGTCCTTACTTCCTTAGTTGCTCCTGGTGTGTAGTAAGCACCTTGCACGGCAGCACCCTGACACTGGTGTGTGAATGATTGAATGTGAGGCATCATTGTAAAGTGTTTTCAGCTTCTGATGTGGTTAAAAAGTGCTATATAAATGCAGTCCATTTACTATTTGAATCACTCAAAGCAATACATTAAACAGCATCTTGAAAAAAAAAAAAAGTCAAGATGCTATGAACACAGGATGAACTAATTCCCCCATCAGCCCTTTCACCATATTCCTTCAGAAAAAAAACTTTATTAGTTTCTGAATATTTTGGAATTCTGAGAGCAACCCAACAAATGTGTGTAGGATCATCAAACAGTTAACATTTTCTCACTGTCTGGTTGAATATATTCCATTTATTTATTTGGAGCAGCTTAAGCACCACAGTAAACTCATTCTGAGGATTCCAATGTAAACCCGATTAATCAAACAACACTTTTCAGCACATACAGGTAACAGGAGTAATGTTGGTGCTGGATGGTTGTCTGTTAATGGAGTAAATAACTTTACAAGTTTAGCTGTCCGTGGTGCTGATCAGATGTGGAATTCATAATAATGTGATGTTTCTCATTTTGAAATCTGTCAGACATGCTGGAAAAGCAATGATTGGGAAACAGAAACTATGAAAAACAATATCAGTGCACATACTGTATGATACAATATAACTTAAAAAATTTGTCATGAAAATAGAATTTTAAGTGACAGCACTTCAGAAGTGTGATTCTACGAATATGTTATCCTTAAAATACTTTTGACTTTGATTTTTATAATGCTGTCAATTTTCAAAATAAGATGTGGACCCATGGCCAAAACTGAGAGAAAATCAAACATTTGTGGATTTAGCCTCAGAATTAAGATTGAATTAACATGTTTGGTACCTCTGAATCAAGAAAACAAAATTCACAGTCACAGCTTCATGGTGGAATGGAGGAGGCTTAGTTCTAACTAAAATTTCCCTTTTTTAAAATGAAAATCCTTGTGTGTTCCACCCCACTGAGAAGCTGTATAGCTGCTGCTGTAACAGACACAAGTTGCACAATGCATAGTTTCTCCACTGAAAGCCACAGACAGCTAGAAGACCTTGAGTGTTAAAATTGGTATCTTCCCTCAGTTGTCTCCTTCTTGGAGATCAAGGTGATCAGAGATAAACAGACTTCACCCCATTCCTGCAACTAGTGGATATGAGCATTACAAAATATTCTGAACATTTTCTTATCTGTTGCTCATTTGTTATTTTTATTTCAAGAAATATATTTAAAAATATATAGGTGAATTTTTTTTTAATTTTTAGAAAAAAAATGGAATTTTTAATTTATTTTTGTAATTTTCTTTTGGTTAATTTTAAATTTTCCATGACAATTTGAATATTGAATACAATTTGAGTATTTGAACACCTGTGAAAATCAATATTAATATTTGGTACAGTCACCTTTGTTTGCAATTACAGAGGTCAAACATTTCCTGTAGTTTTCACCAGGTTTTCACACACTGCAGCAGGGATTTTGGTCCACTCTTCCATACAGATCTTCTCTTGATATTTCAGGTTTGGAGTTTCAACTCCTTCCAAAGATTTTCTATTGAGTTCAGGTCTGGAGACTGGCCAGGCCACTCCAGGACCTTGAAATGCTTCTTACGGTGCCCCTCCTTAGTTGCCCTGGCTGTGTGTTTGGGGTCATTGTCATGCTGGAAGACCCAGCCATGACCCATCTTCAATGCTCTTACTGAGGGAAGGAAGTTGTTTGCCAAAATCTCGCAGTACATGACCCCATCCATCCTCCCTTCAATACGGTGCAGTCATCCTGTCCCCTTTGCAGAAGAGCACCCCCAGAGTATGATGTTTCCTTCACGGATGGTATGGTTTTCTTGGGGTTGTTGTCATCCTCTAAACATGGTAAGTGGAGTTGATTCCAAAAAGCTCTATTCTGGTCTCATCTGACCACATGACCTTCTCCCATGCCTCCTCTGGATCATCCAGATGGTCACTGGTGAACTTCAAATGGGCCTGGACATGTGCTGGCATGAGCAGGGTGACCTTGCTGCCCTGCAGGATTTTAAACCATGACATCATCATGTGTTACTAATGTAATCTTTGTGACTGTGGTCCCAGCTCTCTTTAGGTCATTAACCAGGTCCTCCTGTGTAGTTCTGAGCTTTCTCAGAATCATCCTTACTCCACAAATTGAGATCTTGCATGGAATCACAGACCGAGGGAGATTGACAGTCATCTTGTGTTTCTTCCACTTTCTAATAAATAATCATAACAGCTGTTGTCTTCTTCCAAGCTGCTTGCCTGTTGTCCTGTAGTCCATCCCAGCCTTGTGCAGGTCTACAGTTTTGTCCCTGGTGTCCTTAGACAGCTAATTGGTCTTGGCTATGGTGGACAGGTCGGAGTGTAATTGATTGAGTGTGTGAACAGGTGTCTTTTATACAGGTAACAAGTTCAAACAGGTGCAATTAATACAGGTAAAGAGTGTTGTGTGTTGGGGGGTTTGGCTGGACATTTGGGTGCTGTTTTCTTTTCTTTGCTCTCCAGGTGGTATGCAAACTGTTTTTTTCTGTGGAGAAGGTGCTGGCGGAAGAGTCCTTCACCCTCATCAGAACTATTGGCTGCACCTGTGGATGATGCTCACATGCAGACTTAAAGACTTTCAGCTGAAGCAGATAATGAGATGGTGTTCTGCATTTAAGCCATGAGTGATTTGAGCAGAATTGCCGGGAACTCGACCTTGTGACGTTCGGTTGTGAGACGCTGAGGACTGCGCCAGGGTTTGACACATCGTGCCTGTGAAGGAGGACAGGTGAGGGACACATGCTGTCAGCACACATTGGAGGTGATTATCGTCTGAATAATCGTTAATAGTAATTTGGCGTTTTGTTACGCAGTATATTTGAACATTGATGAGAATTGTGCAGTTTGCTTCTCACTGCCGTGGCATATGGAGTGATGATCCTCCACCTGTTGTGAGAAGCTGCTCATTTACATAAGGCTTAAATTCAGACCTGAATGTGTTGCTGATAGTGTGTGCCTCTGAAGGATATTTGTTGTAGCTCTGATGACTTACCTCACCTTTTCCGTCCTTCACAGAGTCAGTTTGTCGTGTTCACCTGGGGGGTGTTCGGCGGTGAATCTGAGTCCAGATGTGCCGGGCTTTGATCCATTTGGGGCTGGAGACCGCGCCGTCCTTCACCTTGCCAAGACAGCTGTCTATGTTGTACACGAATTATTGCACATGGGGGGGAATAAATTTGTTTCTTGGAACCGCTTTCTGGTTATTTAGCGCTGGGCAATTGTCAGATGCTGGTTCGGTTCTCTGACCCGCGTCAGCACATAACAGTAGTTCCCGGCCAGTATTAAATGGACCCAGCGGCAGAAGCAGTTCCATTTGCGGAAAGAGTTCATGAACACTTGGAGAAGATATGGGAGCAATTACAGCATCTCGCAAACCAAATTAAACAAACAGATGCCGTAAAATATATTACAAGCTGATTTATTAACTTTAAAAGTTTTACTATTATTTACATATTAAAATTTTTTTACGACATTTTTAACATCGAATTTCATAAATTGATCAATTTCTCAACCAAGAGTGCATAAATTCGTCAGTGTGTCAAATTTACTAACATGGTGTCACTCATGGAGAATGAATGAAGACCCAGTGTAGAGATACAGACAGGTTTCTATAAAAACACAGTGCGAGCAGCTGGAACGAGAAACACCACAACGCGCTGCTGATTTGGAGAAAAGTAAAATAAAACCAGCTGTATAATTAGTGAATATCACTGGATCGATATAAATAACACATTAAAGGGGATGCAATACAGAACCCCGCAGTTAAATAACCCTGGTTAAAAAAAAAAAAAAAAAAAAAAATTCCACTCACGGGATTTGATCCTGCAAGCTCTGATTACCTGATGGAGACTTTACCACTGCACAATGATCACCATCTTATAACTGCAGTGTGAAATGGCTAAAATCAACAAGCAGATACATGTTATGATTGTTACAAAGGCCAGATGAACCCCAATAAATGCAGGCAGAAAACTCAGAACGATATGCTGCCAAAAACAAAGGCAATTTATTTTGTTCTCTCAAAAAATCCAAACAAAATCAAAACAGTCTTAAATGTGCACGTAGCCAAGTTCCCATAAAAATCCACATAACGACCAAAACAATCTCAAATGTGCACGTGACCCAGTTTTCACAAAACGCCACACAGCTCGAGAAAAGAAAATCCTAGAACAAACCAAAATGTCACTTAATCATAACCTGAGGGACTACAAAAAAACCCCAAAAAAACAAAACAGTCTTGAAATATACTCTCAGAGGACTTCCTATGGCGCAAACGAGAACCAAAGAACATAGAGGGAAACATTAACAATGAGCCAGCAGTGACTGACAAACAAGGACGTGCTTAAATAACCAAAACTGATGAAGAACAGGTGAGTTGAATCAGGGGAAGGAGGAGCCAGTGCACAGGAGAAACTGACTGAACAAAATGGAGGACGTGTGTGATGGGGCCAAAGGTCATGTGACAACTAACAACAAAAGGTGAACAGAACTAAACAGAATCTGCAGGTGAGTGGAATATATTAAAATATAGAGAAAGGCAAAGCTGGGAGCAAAGGTGCACATAAGGGTACTGCAGAAAAAAGTGAGAAAATAAGAAAACAAGCAATTCACAAAAATCACACAAAAAAACTAAACAAAGATCAGAATGAAGTACATAACCAAAACTAGAGAGGAACTCAAACTAGTGAGGGAGTGTAAATGGAAAACACTACAGACATATTAGGGTGCAGGGGTGGAACATGAACAAAAACCTATACAGAGAATGAACACATACGTACACAAAATAATAATACTTACAGAAATCAATGACAACAGCTCATTACATACAAAACTTAAAACCCCCAGAGCCATTAGACAACATGAAAACCCACAGAAATGACCAAACCAAAAACCATGGCCAAATGGGCCACTGGGCACAACCCCAACAGAAGTGATAACCTCCAAACAGCATTTGTTATGGTGTATTTCTGCTAATACATGACTGAAAGTGGCGTACTTGTCACACTGTTGGCTTGTCATATGGTCCTGCGGCATGTCGGTCACTGGACACGCGTGCCTGTCAGACAGACGTGACATTCAGATCCCCTGCTGGATGTCCACATGAACTGACGGTCCATTTCTCCACCACGTCACAGAAGTGATATATGTTTTTATGTATGTCCATGTGAGGACAGCAAGCAGACACAATGGACAGTTGTTAGTTCATGTCCGTCCAAACACAGTACGTGCTCTCCAGCTGGGACGTCTAGAACCACAGATCTTCACAGCTGCTCCTGTTGGTAGCCACACCCCCGTCAGTTCAGCGCACACACCAGCATTTCACTGTGTCTGTGTTATGTGAGCTGTCAGTGAGACTGTGATCAGCAGCTGACAGACGCTTCTCCATGCTATGTGCGCTCTGACCTGCCTGTCCAGCCCCCATGTGATCATGTCTGTGCAGCATATATAAGTATGCCCCCCCCCACGTGTGATACACATGCAGACCACATGTGTGTTTCTGTTTGCAAAGCCACACTCGTGGCTCGCACTTTGACAAATTTCGCATCCAGCTCGACAGTGATCACCTGCTGACTGTTTTCATGCTATTAGTGTGAATAGCCACACATTTTCTAAGTGCCAAATGGGCGGTGTTAGATGTGCATGTGTGTCACCTGGAAGTTGGCCGACACCTGCCGCCAGAGGGATTGACTGGGCTCTCACAGGGCACACTGTCTTTCAGCCACTGGTGTGTGCAAATAGTTGCAACAGGTGTATGAGGCAATGGAGGCAGCTACAATTTTACATGTTTTGCATGCAATTCCTGCTTCATGCACACTTCATGCACAATTCGGCCACATTCGTACTATGTGTGAAAGGCCCTAAGAAATAATACAGTAATAAGTTTAAACTTAACCAACATTAAATAGACAGTAAGACTGTAATCAGAAACAGACAGACATAAGAATTAAACCAGAAGAGAAAACATAAAATAAAACCAAAAGTCTATGACACTTACAAACTCAGGAAACAAGGATTAATAAAACCAGAGGGGAAAAAAAAAACTAATAGCTGAACACAAACTCATTAGATTTTCTTCTATATACCAATCATCAACTGGACCATTAGTGTCATGACTGGATCTGTGGGGAATGTATTGTTGTATTATTTTTCTCTGTTGGATTCTTTTCTCACTGCTATGGTTGCTTGGTGTTTTGGTGGAGTGACTTTTCTTGTCTAGTGTCTGATGCTTGGTGTGGGGCTTTTCCTTCTTGTCCTCTTTCCTGCTTGTCACGCCCTTTTCCAGATCCTTCCCCACACACCTGCCTTGGATTTTCTATCTAATCATTTCCACTATTTAAGTTACACCTTCTGCCCTACCTCTTTGTCAAATTGTTGAGTTTTGAGCCACTTTTGAGCACTGCCTTCTGAGTTTTTATTTTTTAAAATACACCTCTTATTGACTACCTATCCCTGTTTTTGACTTGTCTGTTTGTTTTATAGACCCTGTCTCTGCCTCATGGTTCAGTTACTGCTGTTTGTCTCGTCCTGCATTTCTGTGTATCAAACCCAGCATGAACCCTGCTACTCCATCATCTGAATCCTGCATTTGTGTCCAGCCACTTTGTGGCAGTAAACCTGACAATTAGGTCAAATTAAAAATATGTTGAAACATGTTTATGTCTATTCATCAACTCAAAAACTGTCAAAATTTAATGAAAAATTTGTTTCACTACCTTATGACTGTTACATTTGTATTGTACATGCTTGTTCATCTTTTATATCTTTCTAATGTTCGTCATTCCAAAATTTGTGCCTTTATATTAAAATCCATCTGAATCATATGATGTTTCTTCTAACCTTTGTTTGTTGGGGTCAGCTTCCTGTTTGATGGAGACATACACCTCAATGTCATGTTGTTTAAATTATGTTGTACATTTGTCATTCAATATCTTAATAATTTTGAATTACACTTTTCAGGGTAGAAGTAAAATGCTGTTTCCTTTTGCAGTCTTATGCTCCATGTCTCAATAGGCCTGAATACACATTGTATGATTACTTTGCTAAAATTGTCCAATAATTTTGAATATTTTATTAAATATTATGCTTATATTAGTCATTATTATATTATTTCATTCACATTAATTTCTGAACACATTTTAAATTCTGTACTTGATGTCAGTAATTCTCAGACGGACTGTATTTGACTTGGATTTATCCAGTGGATTCACAAACCATAATGCCTGTAATCAGGCGGAGGATCTGCACTCTGCTATTGGACAAAGTTACCTGAAAGGGAATGTGAGCTGTATTTTATAAGAACCCCACCATCCATTTCCAACAGCCGTGCTCAGCGCTGCACATTTTCTGCATCCCTTCCAATTCATTACCCCCTCCCACATATTATTCTGCCCGCTACACATTCCCTCCTGTCTCTGGGGGGAAATTTACTGGTTGAAGCATTTTGACTCAATTTACCTTTTAAAAGCTGCCGTTTAAAGCTCAATATTTTCTCCCTAAGCTCCATTCCTCCATAGCTTGGGACTGAGCAGAATGACTTCCTTCTGCTTTGATGAACACTGGAGAGGAGTTTACTGAACTGAGCTGTTAGTATAATGAGTTTTTTGATTTATACATTTATTCTTTCTTTATTTATATATATATTTTCCAGAATTACAGTTTTTTTTTAAATCATAGAACAAGAGTTGATTTTTTTTTCTTTTTAGCATTACCTGCATTATATTAAATGTTTAGTTAAACACATCCAATAGATTACCATTTTTCTTCCGTTTTTAAAAATAAAAAAGCAAAAATAATTCATATGACACTGCCCTGCAATTTTGCAATAAAAAGTTAGATATAATGTTGCAGGTGGTAGCATGATGTTATATGTGTCTTTCCTCATTTCTGTCACTGCATGAAGAAAGAAACACTATGCATATTTCACTTGGCTTTAAGGATTGTCCTGTGGGTCCTTTAAGAGCCTGTCATATTCATGAGGATGACATATTATCACCATCAGGAGAGTGTCACAAAGGATTGGAGGGGAAATGACTTAACCACTGTTGGCGTTTGGGGAACATGTTCAAGAGGCTGCAGCTTTCCTGACCCCATAACGAAACATAACCAAGTATGAAATCACTGTATGTTGTATATGTTTTCCCATGGCTCAGATAGTAAAAGCAGGTGGAATTATGTCTGTGTCACAATTTAGGTGCTGAATATTGACTGCTTATGAATTTTAGGTCATTGATTAATCTATATTGTCTGTGCTTGTTTATATACACTCAACAAAAATATAAACGCAACACTTTTGGTTTTGCTCCCATTTTGTATGAGATGAACTCAAAGATCTAAAACTTTTTCCACATACACAATATCACCATTTCCTTCAAATATTGTTCACAAACCAGTCTAAATCTGTGATAGTGAGCACTTCTCCTTTGCTGAGATAATCCATCCCACCTCACAGGTGTGCCATATCAAGATGCTGATTAGACACCATGATTAGTGCACAGGTGTGCCTTAGACTGCCCACAATAAAAGGCCACTCTGAAAGGTGCAGTTTTATCACACAGCACAATGCCACAGATGTCGCAAGATTTGAGGGAGCGTGCAATTGGCATGCTGACAGCAGGAATGTCAACCAGAGCTGTTGCTCGTGTATTGAATGTTCATTTCTCTACCATAAGCCGTCTCCAAAGGCGTTTCAGAGAATTAGGCAGTACATCCAACCAGCCTCACAACCGCAGACCACGTGTAACCACACCAGCCCAGGACCTCCACATCCAGCATGTTCACCTCCAAGATCGTCTGAGACCAGCCACTCGGACAGCTGCTGAAACAGTCGGTTTGCATAACCAAAGAATTTCTGCACAAATTGTCAGAAACCGTTTCAGGGAAGCTCATCTGCATGCTCGTCGTCCTCATCGGGGTCTCGACCTGACTCCAGTTCGTCGTCGTAACCGCCTTGAGTGGGCAAATGCTCACATTTGCTGGCATTTGGCACGTTGGAGAGGTGTTCTCTTCACAGATGAATCCCGGTTCACACTGTTCAGGGCAGATGGCAAACAGCGTGTGTGGCGTCATGTGCGTGAGCGGTTTTCTGATGTCAATGTTGTGGATCGAGTGGCCCATGGTGGCGGTGGGGTTATGGTATGGGCAGGCGTCTGTTATGGATGAAGAACACAGGTGCATTTTATTTATGGCATTTTGAATGCACAGAGATACCGTGACGAGATCCTGAGGCCCATTTTTGTGCCATACATCCAAGAACATCACCTCATGTTGCAGCAGGATAATGCACCGCCCCATGTTGCAAGGATCTGTACACAATTCTTGGAAGCTGAAAATGTCCCAGTTCTTGCATGGCCGGCATACTCACCGGACATGTCACCCATTGAGCATGTTTGGGATGCTCTGGACCGGCGTATACGACAGTGTGTACCAGTTCCTGCCAATATCCAGCAACTTCACACAGCCATTGAAGAGGAGTGGACCAACATTCCACAGGCCACAATTGACAACCTGATCAACTCTATGCAAAGGAGATGTGTTGCACTGCATGAGGCAAATGGTGGTCACACCAGATACTGACTGGTATCCCCCCCAATAAAACAAAACTGCACCTTTCAGAGTGGCCTTTTATTGTGGACAGTCTAAGGCACACCTGTGCACTAATCATGGTGTCTAATCAGCATCTTGATATGGCACACCTGTGAGGTGGGATGGATTATCTCAGCAAAGGAGAAGTGCTCACTATCACAGATTTAGACTGGTTTGTGAACAATATTTGAGGGAAATGGTGATATTGTGTATGTGGAAAAAGTTTTAGATCTTTGAGTTCATCTCATACAAAATGGGAGCAAAACCAAAAGTGTTGCGTTTATATTTTTGTTGAGTGTATATAACATTTTAATTTTTATGGTAAAAGGGGTGAGTGTATATAAGCTTTTGCTTCTACCTACACCCTTTCAGCTGTACGGGTAAACTGTGAAATTGTTTTTTGTAATTTTTTTTTTTTTAATTGAGTCTATGTGTGCCGAATAAATAAAATTTCATTATTTCAAATTCAAGAAGTGTGTGTGTGTGTGTGTGTGTGTGTATGTATCAAATCAAATCAATTTTATTTATATAGCGCCAAATCACAACAAACAGTTGCCCAAAGGCGCTTTATATTGTAAGGCAAGGCCATACAATAATTACGGAAAAACCCCAACGGTATGTATGTGTATATATATATATATATATATATATATATATATATATATATATATATATATATATATATTAGGTGCTGGTCATATAATTAGAATATCATAAAAAAAGTTGATTTATTTCAGTAATTCCATTCAAAAAGTGAAATTTGTATATTATATTCATTCAATACACACAGACTGATATATTTCAAATGTTTATTTCTTTTGGAAATAAACTCTTTTTCATTCTTTGGAAATCAAGTTCCCAGAGTCTGGAGAAAGAGAGGAGAGGCACAGAATCCATGTTGCTTGAGGTCCAGTGTAAAGTTTCCACAGTCAGTGATGGTTTGGGGTGAGATGTCATCTGCTGGTGTTGGTCTACTGTGTTTTCATGTTCATACTTTTCAGTTGGCCAACATTTCTAGAAATCCTTTTTTTGTATTGGTCTTAAGTAATCTAAATTTCTGAGATACTGAATTTGAGATTTTCAATCATCAAAATTAAAAGAAATAAACATTTGAAATACATCAATCTGTGTCAAGATATTCTAATTATATGACCAGCACACACATATATATATATATATATATTACACACACACGCAAAACTTTTTTTTCTATTCCTTGAGTTTCCATACCGGGAGTAAAAATATCCCAGGAGAGTAAAGTTGCACATTGTTAGTTAGACCTGGACTTCTATGCGAGTGAATTCACAACTTCAGCTTTCTCTGTTTGGGAGCACTGGTCATGTTACAAGCATTTACACATGTGTATACATCCACACATGCTCTTACAAGCTCTAACTACACAGGAGGAGAGCCACAGTGATTCAACGGTAGGACAGACACATAAATCTTAGTGCCCTGAGGACAGGGTTAGGAACCAGGCAGGGAGACGTTTAAGGACCCCCACACAACACCTTTGATTCACTGTAATTGTCACACTAGAGCAGAGAATTGCAACCTTTCCAAAGAGACCATGTCCTGTTCAATGGTATTATACACCTTAAAATAACAATGGCCCAAAGGAATTACATTTCAATTAGCTGGAATCAAATATACGGCTGTTACTGTTGTGGTGCAAAATACAGAAAGGAAACAGTAATGTGTCAGAAGTTTAAATGTTCAAACTCAGCTTTATCAAAACATTTGTCAGCACAGATTCTGAACCTATGTACTGTACCTAAATCCAACAGGACAAAAAATATGGCAAAAATTCTTAAAAATACCAAGGCTGAATCTGCAGATACCACACATTTAAATTTCTGCCGTGAGATAACCATCTTTGTTTTATAGAGTAAACAATTTGCGATTCTTCTTCATATGAAGAGGACTGTCTGGCTTCAATTAAAAACTGGATGTCATGTAATGTCATGTTGACTTCCTGTTCCGGAGCACAGCGGTGTTCTGCTGTATCTGTTAGCTGTTTGAACTGAGCTGTTTGAGTTCTTTGAATTAACAGTCTTTTTCAAGACTTTTTTACTTTTTTTACTTTTTTACTTTTTTTTTTTTACTTTTTCACCGTGCTCCAACGCCTAAAGAAGACCTCTAACGGTCGAAACATCGCGACGGAGCACTTTTATCAGCTAACTTTCATCAGCGTTGGCAAGCTAACTAGCTTGCTAACGCTTTCGTTTTTATTTTTATATTTTTTAGCACTGTTGTCGTGCTGCTCCACAGCCTGTCTAGTGGATTTTTATTTTATTTTAGCGCTGTTGTCGTGCGTTACCTGTGCTGCTCCACAGCCTGTCTAGTGGATTTTTATTTTATTTTAGCGCTGTTGTCGTGCGTTACCTGTGCTGCTCCACAGCCTGTCTAGTGGATTTTATTTTATTTTAGCGCTGTTGTCGTGCGTTACCTGTGCTGCTCCACAGCCTGCCTAGTGGATTTTTATTTTATTTTAGCGCTGTTGTCGTGCGTTACCTGTGCTGCTCCACAGCCTGTCCAGTGGATTTTTATTTTATTTTAGCGCTGTTGTCGTGCGTTACCTGTGCTGCTCCACAGCCTGTCCAGTGGATTTTTATTTTATTTTTTAGCACTGTTGTCGTGTGTTACCTGTGCTGCTCCACAGCCTGCCCAGTGGATTTTTATTTTATTTTTTAGCACTGTTGTCGTGCGTTACCTGTGCTGCTCCACAGCCTGTTCAGTGGATTTTTATTTTATTTTTTAGCACTGTTGTCGTGCGTTACCTGTGCTGCTCCACAGCCTGTTCAGTGGATTTTTATTTTATTTTTTAGCACTGTTGTCGTGTGTTACCTGTGCTGCTCCACAGCCTGTCCAGTGGATTTTTATTTTATTTTTTAGCACTGTTGTCGTGCGTTACCTGTGCTGCTCCACAACCTGTTCAGTGGATTTTTATTTTATTTTTTAGCACTGTTGTCGTGCGTTACCTGTGCTGCTCCACAGCCTGTTCAGTGGATTTTTATTTTATTTTTTGGCACTGTTGTCGTGCGTTACCTGTGCTGCTCCACAGCCTGTCCAGTGGATTTTTATTTTATTTTTTGGCACTGTTGTCGTGCGTTACCTGTGCTGCTCCACAGCCTGTCCAGTGGATTTTTATTTTATTTTTTGGCACTGTTGTCGTGCGTTACCTGTGCTGCTCCACAGCCTGTTCAGTGGATTTTTATTTTATTTTTTAGCACTGTTGTCGTGCGTTACCTGTGCTGCTCCACAGCCTGTCTAGTGGATTTTTATTTTGTTTTGGCACTGTTGTCGTGCGTTACCTGTGCTGCTCCACAGCCTGTCCAGTGGATTTTTATTTTATTTTTAGCACTGTTGTCGTGCGTTACCTGTGCTGCTCCACAGCCTGTCCAGTGGATTTTTATTTTATTTTTTGGCACTGTTGTCGTGCGTTACCTGTGCTGCTCCACAGCCTGTCCAGTGGATTTTTATTTTATTTTTTGGCACTGTTGTCGTGCGTTACCTGTGCTGCTCCACAGCCTGTCCAGTGGATTTTTATTTTATTTTTTGGCACTGTTGTCGTGCGTTACCTGTGCTGCTCCACAGCCTGTCCAGTGGATTTTTATTTTATTTTTTGGCACTGTTGTCGTGCGTTACCTGTGCTGCTCCACAGCCTGTCCAGTGGATTTTTATTTTATTTTTTGGCACTGTTGTCGTGCGTTACCTGTGCTGCTCCACAGCCTGTCCAGTGGATTTTTATTTTATTTTTTGGCACTGTTGTCGTGCGTTACCTGTGCTGCTCCACAGCCTGTTCAGTGGATTTTTATTTTATTTTTAGCACTGTTGTCGTGCGTTACCTGTGCTGCTCCACAGCCTGCCTAGTGGATTTTTATTTTGTTTTGGCACTGTTGTCGTGTGTTACCTGTGCTGCTCCACAGCCTGTCCAGTGGATTTTTATTTTATTTTTTAGCACTGTTGTCGTACCTGTGCTGCTCCACAGCCTGTCCAGTGGATTTTTATTTTATTTTAGCACCGTTGTCGTGTGTTACCTGTGCTGCTCCACAGCCTGTCCAGTGGATTTTTATTTTATTTTAGCACCGTTGTCGTGCGTTACCTGTGCTGCTCCACAGCCTGTTCAGTGGATTTTTATTTTATTTTTTTAGCACTGTTGTCGTGCGTTACCTGTGCTGCTCCACAGCCTGTCTAGTGGATTTTTATTTTGTTTTGGCACTGTTGTCGTGCGTTACCTGTGCTGCTCCACAGCCTGTCCAGTGGATTTTTATTTTATTTTTTAGCACTGTTGTCGTGCGTTACCTGTGCTGCTCCACAGCCTGTCCAGTGGATTTTTATTTTATTTTTTGGCACTGTTGTCGTGCGTTACCTGTGCTGCTCCACAGCCTGTCCAGTGGATTTTATTTTATTTTTTGGCACTGTTGTCGTGCGTTACCTGTGCTGCTCCACAGCCTGTCCAGTGGATTTTTATTTTATTTTTTGGCACTGTTGTCGTGCGTTACCTGTGCTGCTCCACAGCCTGTCCAGTGGATTTTTATTTTATTTTTTGGCACTGTTGTCGTGCGTTACCTGTGCTGCTCCACAGCCTGTCCAGTGGATTTTTATTTTATTTTTTGGCACTGTTGTCGTGCGTTACCTGTGCTGCTCCACAGCCTGTCCAGTGGATTTTTATTTTATTTTTTGGCACTGTTGTCGTGCGTTACCTGTGCTGCTCCACAGCCTGTTCAGTGGATTTTTATTTTATTTTTTAGCACTGTTGTCGTGCGTTACCTGTGCTGCTCCACAACCTGCCTAGTGGATTTTTATTTTGTTTTGGCACTGTTGTCGTGTGTTACCTGTGCTGCTCCACAGCCTGTCCAGTGGATTTTTATTTTATTTTTTAGCACTGTTGTCGTACCTGTGCTGCTCCACAGCCTGTCCAGTGGATTTTTATTTTATTTTAGCACCGTTGTCGTGTGTTACCTGTGCTGCTCCACAGCCTGTCCAGTGGATTTTTATTTTATTTTAGCACCGTTGTCGTGCGTTACCTGTGCTGCTCCACAGCCTGTCCAGTGGATTTTTATTTTATTTTAGCACCGTTGTCGTGCGTTACCTGTGCTGCTCCACAGCCTGTCCAGTGGATTTTTGTTTTGTTTTTTACCACTGTTGTCGTGCGTTACCTGTGCTGCTCCACAGCCTGTCCAGTGGATTTTTATTTTATTTTTACCACTGTTGTCGTGCGTTACCTGTGCTGCTCCACAGCCTGTCCAGTGGATTTTTATTTTATTTTTTACCACTGTTGTCGTGCGTTACCTGTGCTGCTCCACAGCCTGTCCAGTGGATTTTTATTTTATTTTTTACCACTGTTGTCGTGCGTTACCTGTGCTGCTCCACAGTCTGTCTAGTGGATTTTTATTTTATTTTTGCACCGTTGTCGTGCGTTCGCTGTTGCCATGCGTTACTTGTGCTGCTTCATGGCCTGTCTGGTGCCTTAACTAAAGCACTCCTTCTGCTGAATCACCTCTAAATTATTTACACATTATTCACTTTGCGTGTTTTTAGGAATCCACTAGGTTGCGTAGCTACTAGCTTTTAGCCGATTTAGCATGGCGGCTTCTCCTGTCTCTCCCGCACTTTTCTGCTCTGGTTGTGAAATGTTTAGTTGTTCCTCGGCCTCCTTTAGCAGTAACGGTACTTGTAATAAGTGCAGCTTATTCGTAGCTTTGGAGGCCAGGCTGGGCGAATTGGAGACTCGGCTCCGCACCGTGGAAAATTCTACAGCTAACCAGGCCCCTGTAGTCGGTGCGGACCAAGGTAGCTTAGCCGCCGTTAGTTCCCCCCTGGCGGATCCCGGGCAGTCGGGAAAGCAGGCTGACTGGGTGACTGTGAGGAGGAAGCGTAGCCCTAAACAGAAGCCCCGTGTACACCGTCAACCCGTTCACATCTCTAACCGTTTTTCCCCACTCGACGATACACTCGCCAAGGATCAAACTCTGGTTATTGGCGACTCTGTTTTGAGAAATGTGAAGTTAGCGACACCAGCAACCATTGTCAATTGTCTTCCGGGGGCCAGAGCAGGCGACATTGAAGGAAATTTGAAATTGCTGGCTAAGGCTAAGCGTAAATTTGGTAAGATTGTAATTCACGTCGGCAGTAATGACACTCGGTTATGCCAATCGGAGGTCACTAAAATTAACATTAAATCGGTGTGTAACTTTGCAAAAACAATGTCGGACTCTGTTGTTTTCTCTGGGCCCCTCCCCAATCAGACCGGGAGTGACATGTTTAGCCGCATGTTCTCCTTGAATTGCTGGCTGTCTGAGTGGTGTCCAAAAAATGAGGTGGGCTTCATTGATAATTGGCAAAGCTTCTGGGGAAAACCTGGTCTTGTTAGGAGAGACGGCATCTATCCCACTTTAGATGGAGCAGCTCTCATTTCTAGAAATCTGGCCAATTTTCTTGGATCCTCCAAACTGTGACTGTCTAGCGTTGGGACCAGGAGGCAGAGCTGTGGTCTTATACACCTCTCTGCAGCTTCTCTCCCCCTGCCATCCCCTCATTACCCCATCCCCGTAGAGACGGTGCCTGCTTCCAGACCACCAATAACCAGCAAAAATCTATTTAAGCAAAAAAATTCAAAAAGAAAAAATAATATAGCACCTTCAACTGCACCACAGACTAAAACAGTTAAATGTGGTCTATTAAACATTAGGTCTCTCTCTTCTAAGTCCCTGTTGGTAAATGATATAATAATTGATCAACGTATTGATTTATTCTGCCTAACAGAAACCTGGTTACAGCAGGATGAATATGTTAGTTTAAATGAGTCAACACCCCCGAGTCACACTAACTGTCAGAATGCTCGTAGTACGGGCCGGGGCGGAGGATTAGCAGCAATCTTCCATTCCAGCTTATTAATTAATCAAAAACCTAGACAGAGCTTTAATTCATTTGAAAGCTTGTCTCTTAGTCTTTTCCATCCAAATTGGAAGTCCCAAAAACCAGTTTTATTTGTTATTATCTATCGTCCACCTGGTCGTTACTGTGAGTTTCTCTGTGAATTTTCAGACCTTCTGTCTGACTTAGTGCTTAGCTCAGATAAGATACTTATAGTGGGCGATTTTAACATCCACACAGATGCTGAGAATGACAGCCTCAACACTGCATTTAATCTATTATTAGACTCTACTGGCTTTGCTCAAAAAGTAAATGAGTCCACCCACCACTTTAATCATATCTTAGATCTTGTTTTGACTTATGGTATGGAAATAGAAGACTTAACAGTATTCCCTGAAAACTCCCTTCTGTCTGATCATTTTTTAATAACATTTACATTTACCCTGATGGACTACCTGCAGTGGGGAATAAGTTTCATTACACTAGAAGTCTTTCAGAAAGCGCTGTAACTAGGTTTAAGGATATGATTCCTTCTTTATGTTCTCTATTGTCATATACCAACACAGAGCAGAGTAGCTACCTAAACTCTGTAAGGGAGTTAGAGTATCTCGTCAATAGTTTTACATCCTCATTGAAGACAACTTTGGATGCTGTAGCTCCTCTGAAAAAGAGAGCTTTAAATCAGAAGTGTCTGACTCCGTGGTATAACTCACAAACTCGTAGCTTAAAGCAGATAACCCGTAAGTTGGAGAGGAAATGGCATCTCACTAATTTAGAAGATCTTCACTTAGCCTGGAAAAAGAGTTTGTTGCTCTATAAAAAAGCCCTCCGTAAAGCTAGGACATCTTTCTACTCATCACTAATTGAAGAAAATAAGAACAACCCCAGGTTTCTTTTCAGCACTGTAGCCAGGCTGACAAAGAGTCAGAGCTCTATTGAGCTGAGTATTCCATTAACTTTAACTAGTAATGACTTCATGACTTTCTTTGCTAACAAAATTTTGACTATTAGAGAAAAAATTACTCATAACCATCCCAAAGATGTATCGTTATCTTTGGCTGCTTTCAGTGATGCCGGTATTTGGTTAGACTCTTTCTCTCCGATTGTTCTGTCTGAGTTATTTTCATTAGTTACTTCATCCAAACCATCAACATGTTTATTAGACCCCATTCCTGCCAGGCTGCTCAAGGAAGTCCTACCATTATTTAATGCTTCAATCTTAAATATGATCAACTTATCTTTGTTAGTTGGCTATGTACCACAGGCTTTTAAGGTGGCAGTAATTAAACCATTACTTAAAAAGCCATCACTTGACCCAGCTATTTTCGCTAATTATAGGCCAATCTCCAACCTTCCTTTTCTCTCAAAGATTCTTGAGAGGGTAGTTGTAAAACAGCTAACTGATCACCTGCAGAGGAATGGTCTATTTGAAGAGGTTCAGTCAGGTTTTAGAATTCATCATAGTACAGAAACAGCATTAGTGAAGGTTACAAATGATCTTCTTATGGCTTCGGACAGTGGACTTATCTCTGTGCTTGTTCTGTTGGACCTCAGTGCTGCTTTTGATACTGTTGACCATAAAATTTTATTACAGAGATTAGAGCATGTCATAGGTATTAAAGGCACTGCGCTGCGGTGGTTTGAATCATATTTGTCTAATAGATTACAGTTTGTTCATGTAAATGGGGAATCTTCTTCACAGACTAAAGTTAATTATGGAGTTCCACAAGGTTCTGTGCTAGGACCAATTTTATTCACTTTATACATGCTTCCCTTAGGCAGTATTATTAGACGGTATTGCTTAAATTTTCATTGTTACGCAGATGATACCCAGCTTTATCTATCCATGAAGCCAGAGGACACACACCAATTAGCTAAACTGCAGGATTGTCTTACAGACATAAAGACATGGATGACCTCTAATTTCCTGCTTTTAAACTCAGATAAAACTGAAGTTATTGTACTTGGCCCCACAAATCTTAGAAGCATGGTGTCTAACCAGATCTTTACTCTGGATGGCATTTCCCTGACCTCTAGTAATACTGTGAGAAATCTTGGAGTCATTTTTGATCAGGATATGTCATTCAAAGCGCATATTAAACAAATATGTAGGACTGCCTTTTTGCATTTACGCAATATCTCTAAAATCAGAAAGGTCTTGTCTCAGAGTGATGCTGAAAAACTAATTCATGCATTTATTTCCTCTAGGCTGGACTATTGTAATTCTTTATTATCAGGTTGTCCTAAAAGTTCCCTAAAAAGCCTTCAGTTAATTCAAAATGCTGCAGCTAGAGTACTGACGGGGACTAGCAGGAGAGAGCATATCTCACCCGTGTTGGCCTCTCTTCATTGGCTTCCTGTTAATTCTAGAATAGAATTTAAAATTCTTCTTCTTACTTATAAGGTTTTGAATAATCAGGTCCCATCTTATCTTAGGGACCTCGTAGTACCATATCACCCTAATAGAGCGCTTCGCTCTCAGACTGCAGGCTTACTTGTAGTTCCTAGGGTTTGTAAGAGTAGAATGGGAGGCAGAGCCTTCAGCTTTCAGGCTCCTCTCCTGTGGAACCAGCTCCCAATTCAGATCAGGGAGACAGATACCCTCTCTACTTTTAAGATTAGGCTTAAAACTTTCCTTTTCGCTAAGGCTTATAGTTAGGGCTGGATCGGGTGACCCTGGACTATCCCTTGGTTATGCTGCTTTAGACGTAGACTGTGGGGGGGTTCCCATGATGCACTGTTTCTTTCTCTTTTTGCTCTGTATGCATCACTCCGCATTTAATCATTAGTGATCGATCTCTGCCCCCCTCCACAGCATGTCTTTTTCCTGGTTCTTTCCCTCAGCCCCAACCAGTCTCAGCAGAAGACTGCCCCTCCCTGAGCCTGGTTCTGCTGGAGGTTTCTTCCTGTTAAGAGGGAGTTTTTCCTTCCCACTGTTGCCAAGTGCTTGCTCACAGGGGGTCGTTTTGACCGTTGGGGTTTTTCATAATTATTGTATGGCCTTGCCTTACAATATAAAGCGCCTTGGGGCAACTGTTTGTTGTGATTTGGCGCTATATAAAAAAAAAGTTGATTGATTGATTGATGTAATTTTGCACTTTTGAATTCTGAGAAGATTGAGAGGATGGTCATTGGTCCAATGACACACAGATTACTGTGTGATCATTTATATCCCCATCACACTAGAGCACAAATGCAGCTTGTCTGCTCTGTGTCATCCTGATCCCGTCAGATCTCAGAAGCTAAGCAGTGCAGGATCTGGTTAGTACTTGGATGGGAGCCCTCTTTGGAACACCAACCAGCTGCGTATGTTTCTCCAGGTGAAACTAGAGTTGCGTCAGAAGGGGCATCCGGCGTAGAAACTGTGCCAAATATTGATGCGGATACACAGTATCACCAGTCTAAATCTAACACTGACTGTGTTAAACTAACCCTGTCAGTGTACAAGTGGGACCATATGTACACTGTCAGTGTTAATTTAACACTGCTGATTTTACTGTGTATGGCTGTATCCGCTGTGGCGACCCCGAACAAAAACGGGAGCAGTCGAATGGACAACACTAGAACACAAATTTTTCAATTTCAATTTATTTTCATTTATATAGCACCAAATCATAACAGAGTTGCCTCAAAGCGCTTCACACAGTTAAGATCTAACCTTACCAACCCCCAGAGCAACAGTGGTAAGGAAAAACTCCCTCTGAGGAAGAAACCTCAAGCAGACCAGACTCAAAGGGGTGACCGTCTGCTTGGGCCATGCTACAAACATAAATTACAGAACAATTCACGGACGAATATACAAGAAATGCTATTGGCGCACAGGACAGGAGGATTGCCAACACAAATACAACTCCCATCTCTGGATGGAGCTCCACCTTAAACAGAGAGAAAAAACAGAATCAGGCATCAGAAAGATAAAAAAAATACTGTATAATTTGCCAGCATTAAACAACAAGAAAAACAGAGAAATACTAGGTGATCGCCGGCCACTAGCCCTAAGCTTCACTAAAAGACCCAGAATTTAGGTAAACTTGAGGCCGCAGCCCGCTCCAATTACTAATAAATGAATTAAAAGAGTAAAAAGCCTAAAACAAAACTCTACCAGTATGCTAGCCATATAAAAGAGAAAAGAAGTGCGTCTTAAGTCTGGACTTGAAAATCTCCACAGAATCTGACTGTTTTATTGACGCAGGGAGATCATTCCACAGAACAGGGGCACGATAAGCGAAAGCTCTGTGACCAGCAGACTTCTTATTCACCTTAGGGACACAAAGTAGTCCTGCACCCTGAGAACGTAAAGCCCGGGCCGGTACGTAAGGTTTAATTAGGTCAGCTAGGTAGAAGAAGTATTAAACGGGTAAAAAATAAACAGCTATAAAAAGTAACGACGGTGAGCAGAGGAGTCCACCTTGCTAGCAAAAGCTAACTGCTAGCGAATGCTAACTGCTAGCAATTCACAACAGGACTGTTGTTAAATAACATTCAGAGTAGATCAGTGTGAGTGCTAAACAGAAATAAAGAAGTGTATCCAACCGGGTTAAGTTCAGAGTGGTGTCACAGCAACAAACAATCCATCACAAGGAAGTTGCCCGAATGAGCCCGCATGCCGTATGAATGGACATTCAAATATCATTCTTGCATATCAAGCTGCATTTGACCTGTATTCAAATTCCTCGTACAGCATTCATGTGGCACTTAACAAAATCAGCTAAATTCACACAGCCAGCACAAATGTGGAGAACATGTATACCACTGTCAAATGGTGGTTGAAGGGCAGTTGTACCACCGTTGTGCTGCATTCGTAGTATTCTAATCGCATTCGAGTGAACCTCGAAATGGATCAGGCACATCAAATCCTGCTGACATGTCCCGATTGTGCCCCCAATGAGCTGGGACACCCCCCCCCCCGTGCATCCTGTTCAGGGCACGCAAGGGAAATATTGTAACTTGCAAAGTCTGTGACATGCAATCATTATGTGTAACAGACGTGAACATTGTGTAATCACACCAAATACACTGTATGCCACAGCGAGTCAGCGCATCGCTGTGATGTGCTGACACGCAGTGCGGCGATCTGGAAGGGGTCTAACAGCTATGAAAACATGATATTACAGATACATCCTCTTACACATGAGGTGGACTGACAATGGATGTGTGATATCATGGTCATTCTGGACATTACTCAGCCATCACAGGCACTGCTCATCAGCGCATCACCATGACATGCTCATGTGCAGTGTGGCTGGCTGGACAGGGTCTAACAGCCTTGACAACATGATATTACAGATACATCCTCTGACACATGAGGTGGACTGACAATGGATCTGTGATATCATGCTCATTCTGGTCGTTACACCACAACCACAGGTGACAGTGCATCTCCGTGACATGCTGCACTGCACATTGTCACAGCTGTAATACACATCATATCACAGTAACACATATGAAGGACTGATGTTGCAACTGTATAACCAAGCCATCACAGCATAAACAGAATAAATAGACACTTTAGGAACATCTCCAGATGGACCCGCTCGGCGCAAGCCAGCCAACCTGCAGCTGGGCTAGACTGAAATGCGCAGGAAGGGCACAGGTGGGCAAACATTCAATCATGTTTATACTTAGGGACACAAAGTAGTCCTGCACCCTGAGAATGTAAAGCCCGGGCCGGTACGTAAGGTTTAATTAGGTCAGCTAGGTAGGGAGGTGCCAGTCCGTGAACAATTTTATAGGTTAGTAGCAGAACCTTAAAATCTGATCTCACTGGGACAGGAAGCCAGTGGAGAGATGCCAAAATGGGTGTAATGTGGTTGTACTTTCTGCTTCATGTCAAAAGTCTGGCTGCAGCATTATGAACCAGTTGGAGACCCCTAATGCTACACTGCGGTAAACCAGAAAATAGAACATTGCAGTAGTCCAATCTAGAAGAGAGAAATGCATGGATCAGGGTCTCAGCATCAGCCATAGACAGGATGGGACGAATCTTCGCTATATTTCACAGGTGGAAGAAAACAGTCCTAGTAATATTTGTAATGTGGAGGCCAAAGAACAATGAAGGATCAAAAATTACCCCAAGCTTCCTCACTTTGTCAGTGTGATGTATGACACACAAGCCGAGGCTGAGCGTTAACTGGTCAAATTGATGCCAATGTCTCACTGTACCAAGAACCATCATTTTAGTCTTATCAGAGTTTAAAAGTAGGAGGTTTCTAGACATACAACTTCTCACTGCTGCAAGGCAATCTTCTAAGGATTTTATGTGAACGAGATTACCAGCAGTTATTGGCATATATAACTGAGAATCATCTGCATAGCAGTGAAAGGTAATCCCAAAACGCCACAATATGTGCCTAAGGGGTGCTATATAAAGGGACAAAAGCAGGGGGCCTAAGACAGACCCCTGTGGAACCCCAAATTTCATGTCACTAAGGTTAGAGGTAGTGTTACTGTACAAAACACAGTGAGAACGACTGCTCAAGTATGACGTCAGGAATGTAAGGGCACTCCCAGTAATCCCAAAATGATTTTCCAGCCTATCAAGTAGAATATGATGATCCACTGTATCAAATGCGCAGGAAGGGCACAGGTGGGCAAACATTCAATCATGTTTATACTTTTATTTAAAAAATAAATAAAAGCTGGAACACGTGCGCTCAGCAGCATGTGCGCATTCATAATCAGCTGAATGCTTTCCTGCACGTGCGCCCACTCTAAACAGCTGATTCTGTGGTGGGTGGGGAAGAGAGAGAGAGAGAGAGAGAGAGAGAGGGGGGGGGGCACACATGCCACGTGGGGGGCTGATGTATTAATATCAGGACCTGTTTTACCTCCCATATTTTATCCAATATATGGACTGCTGTGTGCCATACAGGGTCAATTGCACATGGGGTCACTGCATTGCACCATGACTGGTGGCTATGATCAGTAATAACAGCTGTGGGTGTGCACGTCAGTGATCAGATGTCCAGAATAATCTGATCACACATGCACTACAGTGATGCAATAGTCAAGGTACCTTGGTTTACATGTAATCGGTCCGTGGGTTGGATGTCATTCGACATCCACCAGTGTGACATGGCAGGTCTTCAACAGAGCGGACCACAGCACTCGCATTGTGGGGTTTCATGTTGTGTTCTTTTTATTCTTTGTCTTTTTTATTTTATTCTGTTTCATGTTACATGCTCTGTTGTGTCTGCAGTCAAACTGCACTCTGGGTAGTCGACCTGGATTTGGGAGCTGCTGCACTCTGAATGTGCCTGAATCACTCGAGGCAGCTTTGAAACACATTCTGAATAGTTGTATGGCATTTGTACACGGCTGTATGTATGTCTGTCATGTACGAGTGTGGCTCACATTCCGGTTGTTTTTCCATTTTCGGTTGATTTGTACGGCATTCATGATCTAGTGTGACGTGGCCCTTAATAATGTCATCTTGGAATTCTTTTGACCCTACATTGCACTTTAGCCTACACAGAGAAAATACAAACAAACAAACAAACAAACAAACAAAAAAACCTTTTTCAGTTTATGTAATATTTCAAACATTCAACCTGTCCTGTGGCTGATGTGGAGACATTTTTTTCATGTTTTTGCTTCATGATAACTTGATTATTGTAACATATTGTTTTATGTATTGCTGTATATCACTATCAGCAGTCTTCAATTGTTTGAGTAGGCTGATGAGAAAATTTGGACCTGGAAGAGAAAATTTGATGACATTTTCCTAATCACGGCATCATATCACTGGCTTCCAGTTCATATGAGGTCAGATTTTAAAGTTTTATTATGAAGATCTAAAATTTTAAATGGGCTGGCATCCTCCTCCCTAGTAGATCTTGTAAAACCCTATGTACCTCCCCTATACTGTGTTCTCAGCAGGACTGTTTTGTATTCTGTGTTTTTCCAAAGATAAAGAAAAAGACAGTGGGCCAAAGCATTTTCTAATATCATGCACCTGCTTTATGCAACAGCCTGGAGTTTTTGTCATGGAAAGAGGAGCAGAGGGATGCGCTACGGAGCCATTCATTATGGGACAAAACCACCTCGGTGTTGGTCTCACAGGACGGCTTTCAGGTGGATTTCAGATGGCTGTCAGTTGCTTTTCAGTCGTGTGATTATCTGATTGTGCTGAAAAAATGCTGATGTCCAAGTCTTTTCACAATTCCTGTGCTAGTCAGACAACATACCGGATCAAGACAGCGTCCAGTTTAGAAATGAATGGCACATTCCACTGTTACAGGAGTTTTTGTCATGAAAAGAGGAACGGTTCCACCACGCGTCGCGGTGAAGCTGCATGGGGCAAAGCAACGCCGTGATGAAGCCTTCCAGGACATGTTGAGGCAGGTCCAGCTCATGCACAATCACAATCGGATAATCACACGACTGAAAAGCAACCGACAGCCGTCTGAAATCCACCTGAAAGCCGTCCTGTGAGACCAACACCGAGGTGGTTTTGTCCCGCGTAATGAACGACTCCGTAGCGCATCCCTCTGCTCCTCTTTCCATGACAAAAACTCCTGTAACAGTGGAATGTGCCGTTCATTTCTAAACTGGACGCGGTCTTGATCCGGTATGTCGTCTGACTAGCACAGGAATTGTGAAAAGACATGGAATCAGCATTTTTTCGGCACATTGAGAGAGACGTGCGGAGGAATTCCGCGTGTCGCGGTGGAGCTGCATGGCGCAAAGCAACGCAGTGATGAAGCCTTCCAGGACATGTTGGGGCAGGTCCAGCTCATGCACAATCACAATCGGATAATCACACGACTGAAAAGCAACCGGAATCCATCTGAAATCCACCTTTAAGCCGTCATGTGAGACCAACACGAGGTGGTTTTGTCCCACGTAATGAATGGCTCCGTGGCGCTTCTCTCCACTTTTCTTTCCATGAAAAAACTCCTGTAACAGTGGAATGTGCCGAAAAAGTGCTGATGTCTACAATGTCTGCCTTCTGCCGCGCTCTCAGCAGTTGTGGGACGTCCTTAAAGCGGCAGTAACACTCCTTAATCTGTATAATCCCCATAAAATCGTCCCTGAAAGCCATATTAATTTTCCGAACGGTGTCCACCTGGAGGTCTCTCACAGTTTCTGGAAAAAAATTGATGCAGCAAAGCACCAAATCCTTCAGACATTTATTCGCAATAAAAAAACGACGAGAGGGTGGACCAGTGCTCACACAAAGCCTGCTCACAGGCGAATGACGCAACCGACAGGCGTGAAAAAACTCACGCATGTGCACGAAGGTTCAAGCTTGTCTGATGCAATCACGTGATTCAAATCCATATGGTTTATGAAAAAAATAAAAAGGTCGGATACTTTTCTAACAGACCTCGTATAATTGTCAATAAGTTGGGCTGGGTGGTTAAGGATGATTGTCTTTTAAAAAAAAAAAAATATTATATTGGCTGTTTTATACCGAGAATGGTTGATTTTTATTTTTATTATTGCATATACTTTTTTTTGATTTACCTCATTCTGATTTTACCATAGTGTTATTAAGAGACATGTTATTTTGAATTGTAAAAGTACCTCAAAATGTATAATATACACATCTTTGTGTGCCTAGGTTAAGGTATGATTATTTTGTGGTAGAGTTAACAAATTTATCGTATACTCAATAATAGAACCCATGGGCATTATAACAATAGGGACTATGATAGTCTGACCCCAATTATCTTGATCTTCACCCAGCTTCTTGACCTTTGACAAATTTGATCTCTCCGTGGCGTGCCGCATTTGGTGGATGTTGGCAGTCGTGGGCATAGATAACCAAAGTATTAACTTCGATAACAGATAATCAGATAACTGAAATGTTATCTTTGATAAAGATAAACCAATAAACCACCCAAAAATGTATCGGAAGTTACAGATAACCGATAAATTCCAGTATTGTCTCTGGTACATCTGCAACTACTAACAAGCTAAATTAGAGTTTTAACACCATGATCGCTTTTGGAAGCATCAAAAGACCCAAACAATGAGCCCGCATTTCATTGTTTGAACATCCTGCCCCTGCTGGAAGCTCTTGTTTACTACACAGCTTACAACACAGAAGCAAGCTGAGAGCAGCCACAAAGCCAGCTCTCTCCCAATCCCAACGCTCCAGTCAGGCGGAGGTCTTGGAACCATAAGTCATGCTGACTTATGGTTTGGTGTGAATACTGATAGAATAACTCCATTAATGTCAATTCTGTCATTTGTACAAAGTTAAAATATAACATATATCTTTTAAAGTTGAATAATGCACTAATTCTGAGGTTTTGTAACAAACACAGATATTCCATTTTTATTTGTAAAACCAGGCATTTTTACGGAGCCCTGGAAGTGTCATCGCAAAATGTTTTGCATGTGGAGTGTTATGTGGGCCGCTGAAGAGGAGGTACTGCTGGCCCACCACCACCAGAGGGCGCCCTGCTTGGAGTGCGGGCTCCAAGCACGAGAGGGCGCCACACCCAGAAGAAGTGACAGCTGTCACTCATCCTCAGCACCAGCTGTCACTCGTTCATCATCATCACCATAAAGGCCGGACTGCAACTCCACCTCCTCACTGAGAAATAGACTACCGAAGAGGTAATTTTCTCTGCTGACTCATATCATTGAGTGATAATCTGAACTTCTTTTGCAGCCGTTATCCTGTGGTGTTCGTCCTTATCTGTGGGATTGGCGTTTGGTGTGACAGCGACGGCTTCGCCTCACACCCCAAACCAGATAAGTGGATTAAACAGGAGCTGCACGAGTGTGTGATTGGAGGTGGAGGTGCTCCCTCCTAACTGTGTGCAGACTGTGGATTACTGAGTGTGCGGACTCACACTCATTGATCTTGTCTTTGTTTTCTGCCAGCAGTACCAGGGTCGACAGCCGAAGACAGAGGCCACCTGGGGACTCGGGACTTGGCGGCTCCGGTGTTCTTCAGACCGTTGGTGGTGGAAGCCGTGTGGGACGCGGCTTCTCTCTCGTCGGGGGTCTTCTATCTTCGAGCCTGCCCACACGTCACCTGGTGTTAATTGACTTTACAAATTTTGTGTATTTAGTTGTGTGTTGTCACAACATTAAATTGTTACTTTTTGGCTTATTCATTGTCCGTTCATTTGCGCCCCCTGTTGTGGGTCCGTGCTACGACACCTTCCCAACATGGAGAGAATGTGCGCACATTTTATTAGTGTTGTGCGCATGTTTGATGATGTAAAATGTGCAGTCAATATTGTCTTGACACATAAATGTTGGCTTTAGACTGTACGAGTTTTGACCCTTTTTCAGATGATTTTTCATTTGTGCGAGAATTTTTTGGACCGAGTTTCAGGTTAATCGCACATCCTGCATCGTGTAGTGTACATGGAGTAACAAGCTGCGTTTAATATCTCACGATCACCTCCTGAACGCCGATCATATGGTCAGATGAAAATCAAACCTGTTTGATATTATTCTGGTTGGCCGTCATGAGGGTATCCTGCTGCTGAAGAGCAACAAGCATTGAACCACTCGCACTTTGCATGTGCAAACACTGCAGAGCTGTCTTGTAATGTAATATATATATATATATATATATATATATATATATATATATATATATTTATGGTTGTTTTGTTTTGTTTTTAAACTTTGTCTCCCATCGAGAGTTTTTGTAAATTAAGTTTGAAAAAAAAGCTTATGTTTTGCTTCTGGAAACACAAATTCCACATGTGGTTTTTGAACATACAATGGGCCTCATGTTTCAAAGTTGCGCACTTGTGGCGTAAATTTACGGCGTAAACTTGAAATACACCAAAGTCGCCGTGACATGTATCAAGCAGTGCGCACCTGCAGTGCGCGTACGCCTGATGTGATCTTGATAAATGCGGCGGGTGGAAACGATCGTAATTATAATAAACACGCCCATAAATATTCAGACTCCGCTTCAGACACACACTCATTTTACGACATGGAAGCCGGCAATGAAAAAGAACTCCACCAATCACGATGCGTGCCAATAGAGTGTCAAAAGCGGCTGTCATATCAATTGTTTTGTAGTATATAATCAATAAAGTGTTACAGTGGTCCCTCATTAATCGCTGGAGTTACGTTCTAAAAAATAGCCCGAAATACGCAAAACCGCGACGTTAGGCAGCGTTATTTTTTGCAGTTATTATAGACGTTTCAAAGCTGTAAAACCCCTCACTACACAGTTTATACACTTTGTCAATCAGGCATGAACATTTTCTCACTTTTCTCTCGTGTGTTCAAACCTTAGTAGGAAAATAAGACCAAACTGTTTTCAGGCCCAAACATTTGTTTGAGAAATAAAAATAGAACATTTTCCTATAAATAATTATGATGGAATTTAGAACTAACAAATTAATTTTAACGATCAACGAATGAGGTCGGACACATAAGAAATTATTAATAGTGACTCACCAGTATTTCACAGATCTGGCCTCTGCGTCCTGGCGCTGCGCCTTTTCCCACTCACACCTGGCTGCAGCAGGTGCATGTTTCTGTGTGACAAACACAGTTATGAGTAGTTGTTGGCACTCTTTTCTCTTCTGGGCAACAAGATTCTTATAAACAGATACGCAGAACACAGAACACTGTAAAAAAAAGGCATGCAAAATTGGACTAAATACTCCGTGAGACTCCAAGGCCAAGACAGGTGAACGGCATTATAGTGAGGGACCACTGTATTCTCTTTTCACATGTCAATAATTCTTGACATGTGGATATTTGCTCGCTCAATTAATAAGACACGCCTAATCTGTCAGATTTATTTATTTTTTAAATGTATTTCTGTATTTATTTTATTGTGACAACAGAATGGAGACGACAAAACCTGGTTGCAGCACAGGCGAATTAAGGGAATGACGAAACTACAGTTGTTATTATCAGTTTCATTGTCTAAAACGATCACACCACATGAAGTTAAGCTCAGCGCTGCTCTGGCTCCAGGCTCGAAGTCTGGAGAAAAAGGTGAGCAGTGCTTTCCTTCCTGTCCGCGCTGTAGCCACGGATCGTGCTCCATAACAATCCCGCAACAGCGGGATTTGTATTGATTATTATGTAGTATAATCAGGAAAGTGTTATTTATGTAACATATGCATTGATTTGTATAATGGCACTATTTATCATGTTGATCATCTTCATTTGTATGTGGATTCCAGCGCTGGTTCATTTTGGTGTATAATTTACGCCACCTCTCGACCTGGTGTATATTTTCAGCGCAGCGTACGCCAATGACCACATTGATAAATGCCAAGTAGCGCAGCCGTTTTGGCGTACACCCCATATACGCTCAAATATCGCCATATGCAACGTTGATACATGAGGCCCACTGTGTGTGAGAACATAAATCGGGTGTTCTGAACTTTTACACCGTGCAGTTCTGTTGTACAGTTTGAACTGAAACCGAGTACAGTGATTAAAATATGATACAGTATCTGCTCAGCTTCAGGATGAATACTGCCATGAACACTACTGGCCAGTAGATGGCAGTAGAGGCCTTGAAAACTTGCCAAAACAAAATTCCAGATAATCTGTGTCTGCTACATTTAAGATGCGTGGAATTTAACAAACGCAAATACAGTAACAATGTCTATAAACCCAGAGAATATTCACGAGAGTTTTAGGCACTAGAGTTTAATGCTGTTGTCCGTGGAGCCTGAACAGAGTGTCTGAAATGCATTTGTCCTGTCGTGAACGTACTGAGATTACCCTATCCTACCCATAATGCACTGCTGGGCACAGCATGTGCTCACTAAAACTTTAAAAATTAGCACATTACTTTAAAACTAAAACATATATCTGATATTTTCACTTTATAAAACTTCAGACATGACAGTAAATTTAAATAACTTGTCCAAAATTAGTTTGGTTAAAGTTTGAAGCATAAGTTAAAAATGTACACCTCTGGATGACTCGGTGATATTGCCAGGGTATCAGTGTGGTGTTAAAGGAAATATTTTTTGTTTGTTTGTTTCTGACCAGTTCTCCTTTCCCTTCAGAGGATAGAGCAGTTTCTCCTGGAAGCAGCTCTCTTCTGTTTGCATAGGGTAGAACTATACATCTGTTAGGAAACTTTTAGCAGATAGGTGCTCAACTGATTTTAAATTTTAAAAATGTTTGCCGCTGTTGAGCTTTGTTTACTATGTTATCGGTCAAAAATTTATCGGAAGATAATTAGTCCCATAATGTTTTTAAATTTATCTAAAAAGATAATCCGATAATGAAAACATTATCTTTGATAATTATTTGTTATCAGAAGTGTGCCCACCACTGGATGTTGCATATGTAAAAAGTGAAACAAACCAAAATGTTTTTTATGTTTGATCCAGTGATCTTAACTGTTGCCAAAACAAACTCTGTAAGGGGAGTTGTGGGGTTGACTGTCACACACATACAATATTTAGTGTCAAAACCCAGCCTTTGAGTGCCAATTGGTTCTCCTTGGCAGATGTTCACACTGTGTTGGCATGAGCTCTCAGTGGGGTGTTGTTCCATTTCTGGATAGAATTGTTTGATAAAGATGTGACCCATTTCCAAAAATGCTAGCATACAAACCAAACACAATGCAAAAAAATGTAATATATCTTGCACTATGTGAGAGATGTGAACTTGCACAATTGATTGTAGCTGAGTACAAACAAAAACAAGTCATTGATTATATAAAAAAAATTTTGGTGGGGCTATTGAAACTCTTTAAGGGGGGAAATGCCCCATTGAGCCCCATTCTAGAGCCGCCTATGACCATTTCCTGTTTTACTTAGTTTGACATTCAGAATAAATATGTTGCACATATGCATAAAGTATTTACATACTGCACGTAATATTCACAATTACACATTAACCCGATTCAGGACTTTTGGGGTCCACTGGAACCCATGGCAGTTGCTTTCTCCATACTGTGCTCACCAAAGTCCTGAATAGGGTTAAGGTTAATTCATCACTTCACTTCATCATTCATCCCTGCGGTACTTGTGATGACTTATATCCCTGAGATCGGAAACATGATTGACAAGCAGGAATATTGGTGTGCAGCGCTGTGTTTGTGCAAGCAAGCTCCGATTGCATCAGTCACACCTGGTGACTGCCTTGGGCTTACCAGCCTGTAATTTCATGGCTCAAAAGTACAATGTCTCATTCTGTCAACATTCACTTCTGATGGAAGCTCACTCATTTACCACAGTATCCAGCACACACTGTGGTATTTTGTTGTGAGATTCCAGAAGAATACAGCCCTAAATATTAGCATTATTTGCCTTTAGACATGAAGGCAAAGAACACAAATAAATATATAATTTATATAGCAGAGACAGAGGGCAATGAGAATGAAAAGGATACAGTGTAGAAAACTGCGTTTTCTATGGGGTTTATCAAAGGCAGACGGGATGTGACATCAAGAAATGCTACCAATGTGAAAAGGGAGGTTGAAGGATAGGCTCTGATGATAGAAGCACAACAATGGGCCCTCAACAGCAGATCCATACAGGAAGGAATCTATTATAGTTGCAGGCTGCGTAGAAACACCTCTGAGATGGTTCAGAAAATCATAGCAGGGTGCTACATGCAAGCTAAGACAGCATACTCTCAGCTAATTGGCGCAATCAAGTAGCTGAGGGACTATGTAGGAATATTTGTGTCCAGGCCGGTCTCACTTTTTTTTTTTCGTGCCCTGTCACAAAAAGGACGTTTTATTTTGCGATTTATAATCTTTCCCTACTCCTAACTCTAACCATAGCGTAAGTGTTACGCTATGGTTAACCTGCCCCCCCTTTCACCCGACATTTTGTGCCCCATCACGAAATGAATTCATGCCCCATTACGAAAAATGCCCCATTGTTGTACCCCTGCCATGAACCCATAGATGAAAGTACATTTCGTAACCCAGTACCATGAATTGCCGTGAGACTGGGTTGTCTGTGCCAAATACACACTGGAAGTAGCAAATTCCAAGGTGGTAGAAAACAGCATAATGAAGGTGGTGTGGTACTGTTTGTTCCAGATAAACAGGTGGTGGCCATGCAACAGTTTTCAAGCTGCAGAAGAGGACAGCTGTGGCAAATGCAGCAGTTCCAAGTGATAGCAACTAATAACGTAATTGAGACATTGGAGGAATAGCAGGGCTTTAATGATGATTAAATATGCAAGGAACAGGCATCAGCCTCAATTTTATCTAAATTCTGGGTCTGTTAGTAAAGCTTAGGGCTAGCGGCTGGTGATCAACTTCATATTTTCTCTGCTTTCCTGTTGATTTAATGGTGATGAATTATGCCTTTAGATGTGGTTTTTTTATGGCCGAGTGAATCTTCTCCATTTCTCTCTGCCCAAGGTGCGGAGGGCAGTGCACTGGAGTGGTGTCTGTAGACAATGGGATGCTAGACTGATTGCGAGATGCAATGCCTGAAGCTGATATAGCAGGTCTTGTTTTGATTTCCTGTTTTCTGTTTCTTCAGGTTTGTAAAATGTTGTAAAAACCTTGAAACTGTTACAATGGCCTAAACGGTGGGTGACCTCTGAGTCTCATCTGCTTGAGGTTTCTTCCTCAATATCATCAGACGGAGTTTTTCCTTACCACTGTTGCTTGTGTGCTTGCTCTTGGGGTAGGTAAAGTTAGACCTTACTTGCGTGAAGCACCTTGGGGCAACTTTGTTGTGATTTGACGCTATATAAAATGAAATAAATACAATGAAAGTGACAAAATGTGGAAGGTAAATGTCAAAGACAATATGGTAGTAACAGCAGCTCTGACGTTTGGGACCACAAAACTTGGAGAATGGTCTCAACAGATTCCAGTTACAACATTTTAAGGTATCTCAGATTCACAACCGAACACCCCCCAGGTGAATACGACAAACTGACTCTGTGAAGGACGGAAAAGGTGAGGTAAGTCAACAGAGCTACAACAAATATCCTTCAGAGGCACACACTATCAGCAACACATTCAGGTCTGAATTTAAGCCTTATGTAAATGAGCAGCTTCTCACAACAGGTGGAGGATCATCACTCCGTACGCCACGGAGCCAAACCCCCCAACACACAACAGTACCCCTCCATCAACGGGAAGCCTCCCGGCGACCGAACAGACCAGGCCCAAGAACAGCACCTCCCTCAGGGGTCCACGACAGGAAGCAGATGGTGTAACGCCCCCAAAGTCCACAGCAGACAGCAGGACAGGGCACCGCGGCTGGAAGGCCGGCTGGCATCAACAAAAACCCCAAAAGAGTCCCAAGTACAACCTAACATACAAGAAAAATACAAAACCCACCCAAACCCTCCCCAGGGGACCGTCCCATCCAACCCCGGGAAGAAAAGAAAAACTCCCAAATCCAATAACCCAACATAGCCCCGACAACACAATACAAACACAATTTCACAAAGAAAAATAACAAACAACCCCTCCAGACGACGTGCAGAGCTCAACACCCCCCAGAAGACCTTTACCGCCAGTTCCAGGAGTAATAACCAAAGCCGGAATCCCACAGAGGTCCCCAGGTATACATGGAGCAACAGCGCCCCCCAGAGGACCATACCATCAACCCCAGGAGGCACCCTCCCCACAACCCAGGAACCCCAGACCAGGCCACACTTGGCTAGTTGGCCCCACAATCAATTCCCCCCCAGAGGACCGTCCCATCAACCCTGGAGTTGGAACCTGGAAGGAAACATAAAAAACACAAAAATCCAACTCCCGGCGGACTCCACTAAACCACCCCGGGGGCAAAGAAAACAACCGGAAACCCTGTTACCCTCCCCAGCACCCCGAAAGACCCCAGATTACTCCCAGAGCCTATTGTCAGTACAATTTCGGCGAACGGCACAAAACAACCAAGCCGGGGAAGGAAACAGGAAAAACTAACCCAGTCCCATCCCCTAAGCGCAGCGGAAAACCGGAAATACGTCCGGTGCCCCTAAACCGACCATACCACCAGACCAAATAACTAAATAACCAGAGGTCTGCCCCCTTTTTTTTAATTTTTTTTTTTTTATATATATTATGCCTGTCCAAAAACACCTGGAGATACGTCATCGTTATCTTTCTTGACGCTTATGTGACCGGGGCGATATGGCTGTTTCAGCTCATCCGAGCTGCATGGGCTCATCCGCAAGAGGAGCCAGAGGTCCCGTCGGAGGAGTCTCAGTGGGGCAAAGAAGAGGCGGCCCTGATCTGTGTCGGGGAAAGCCCCGAGACGGAAAGACCCGCTCAGATGTCCGCCCTCTCTCACGTCCACGCTCCTTTATCCGATCATCTAGACGAATAACCAAAGATATTAGCTCATCTAAATCTTTTGGTTCATCACGGACTGCTAGCTCGTCTTTTAATAAATCGTTCAAACCATCCACAAACACTCCTCTCAAAGCTGTGGCATTCCAACCGGACTGAGCAGAAAAAAATCGGAAATCAACGGAATAATCCGCCGCACTCCGGCTCCCCTGCCTGAGATTCAGCAACCGTTGGGCAACGGTATTTGTTTTCACCGGATGGTCAAAAACCAATCGGAACTCCCGGGAGAAATCCTTAAAGGATCCTAACAATGGAGAGTTATTGCTCCACAATGCAGTGACCCAAGTTAAGGCGTCACCTCGAAGCAAATTTGTCACATATGAGACACGGCTACCATCAGAAGAGAAGGAAGCCGGTCAATGAGCAAAAACCAGAGAACATTGCATCAAAAACAGAGCACAGGCTTCAAAGTTTCCCGCATAAGGTTCCGGATGACAAATAATTGGTTCGGAAGCCGACTCTCTGGGTGACGGAGTTATCTGCACCGGTATCGATAGTGCCGCAGCTGGAGCAGCAGGAAGCGGAACGGCTTGCGCTGCGAACTCCGTAACGCGGGCATCTGTTTGTTTAATTTGGTTTGCGAGATGCTGTAATTGCTCCCATATCTTCTCCAAGTGTTCTTGAACTCTTTCCGCAAATGGAACCGCTTCTGCCGCTGGGTCCATTTAGTACTGGCCGGGAACTACTGTTATGTGCTGACGCGGGTCAGAGAACCGAACCAGCATCTGACAATTGCCCAGCGCTAAATAACCAGAAAGCAGTTCCAAGAAACAAATTTATTCCCCCTCATGTGCAATAATTCGTGTACAACATAAATAGTCAGCTGTCTTGGCAAGGTGAAGGATGGCGCGCTCTCCAGCCCCAAATGGATCAAAGCCCGGCACTTCTGGACTCAGATTCACTGCCGAACACCCCCCAGGTGAACACGACAAACTGACTCTGTGAAGGATGGAAAAGGTGAGGTAAGTCAACAGAGCTACAACAAATATCCTTCAGAGGCACACACTATCAGCAACACATTCAGGTCTGAATTTAAGCCTTATGTAAATGAGCAGCTTCTCACAACAGGTGGAGGATCATCAATCCGTACGCCATGGCAGTGAGAAGCAAACTGCACAATTCTCATCAATGTTCAAATATACTGTGTAACAAAACGCCAAATTACTATTAACGATTATTCAGACGATAATCACCTCTGATGTGTGCTGACAGCATGTGTCCCTCACCCGTCCTCCTTCACAGGCACGATGTGTCAAACCCTGGCGCGGTCCTCAACATCTCACAACCGAATGTCACAAGGTCGAGTTCCCGGCAATTCTGCTCAAATCACTCATGGCTTAAATGCAGAACGCCATCTCATTATCTGCTTCACCTGAAAGTCTTTAAGTCTGCACGTGAGCATCATCCACAGGTGCTGCAAGTTGTTAGGCCTGCACGTGAACATCCTCCACAGGTGCAGCCAATAGTTCTGATGAGGGTGAAGGACTCTTCCGCCAGCACCTTCTCCACAGAAAAAAACAGTTTGCATACCACCTGGAGAGCAAAGAAAAGAAAACAGCACCCAAATGTCCAGCCAAAACCCCCAACACACAACACTGTCTTTTGTGGAATGAGCTACCTCTTGAGTTACGTACTATTCCTGACCTAGCACTTTTTAAATCTAAGTTAAAGACTTATTTATTTAAACTGGCTTTTAACACTTAGTGGGGAGGTGACATGTTCTGTTATTTTTATGTTCTTTTTTATGTGTTGTTTTAAATTTTATTTTATATGGGTTTTATTTTTGTAAATTTGTGTTTTTAATGTTAAGTACTTTGGACACCAGTCGGTGCTATAAGGCGCATTATAAATAAATGTTGATTGATTGAACTCTCACACCTGCAGATGCTATGGAGAGTGCACGTTGGCTGCATAAATGATCACAGGCTGGCACTCGGTCTGATACCCGCTGTCAATGTCATCATGAATGTTTTGTTTTGATTTTGTTTAAAGCATCAAGGTCACTGTTTGCTTCATTTTTCTTTTGTTGGTTTTGGTTTTGTATCATTCTTTTATGCGCTCTGGACTTGCAGGCTTTTCGGTGATGGGAGAAGTGCCGACTCATTCGCCCAATTTTTCTCGACAACTTGCAACTTTGTGACTTTTTTTTCCTTTGTTCAGCTATCGCCGTATGCTATGTGTCTGGGCCCTTATCAAGGATAAAAGCAATTTCAAGGGCTGAGATTGCATAGGTAATTTAGAACATTCGACACCTTGGAGCTAACTTACAAGGATCGATTGAGAGGTTTTGAATCTGGCCCAGAAGAAGTAGGATGTGGGTCTACCTCTTTTGCATTCTGAGAAACCAATATTTCTCAATATTGCACAAAGTGAGTCAAAACTTCACAAATTCTCAAGAAACGTTGGTTTCTGGGTCAGGCTCGACACTTCTCAATTGCCCCTTGTAGCAAATGTGGTTCAATCAGTGCAGATATGCATCAATCTGATTCAAAGTCATTCCCCATGAGCAGTTTGGGTGTGCATTTCTTTATTTTCACTCCATAATCTTCTTGAACACAGAAAACACCATAACTAAACATTAATTTATAGTGGCATATGTAACAAAACAAAATATTCACATTCTAAATCAAATTAAATGTGACACTTATGTTTTCCTGTTTAATAGAAATGTAAGTACAAATCCCTGTGCATGCTTATCTAGTGCAGAACTCATGCAGCTGACAGTAGTCAGAACCACAGTCGATGGTCAAGATAGTACACATCAGCAGTGGACAGCCATCTGCATATACAACATACACAAATGATTTTCATTAATTGTCCTGTCCTCAATGATTACATGAAAGTGAAGAGAATATTAACACTGGAGTGAAATGCGCATCATTGTGAGAATGCACATTTGAAGATCTTCAGTTTAAACTACAGTTTAAAGTATGGAATTTGGGCTTGTGTCAAACATTGTGCACCTCCTTTTGCAATCCACTTTCAAGGCACATTCATGTTTGATGGGGGAAATTCGACCCTTATACTTTAATGCAATGATCATTTTGGTTCCAATTAATAATTAAGATGTTAAAGTAGTGACTTATATGCTGTTGAAGACAACACATAATAAAATATTTAATGTCAGAAGAACGAAAGTCTCTTCGTTTTGATTGGTACCCTCTGCGGTCATAGATACACAACCCTGTGTGATAATCACCACCAGTCTCTCTGTCGATTAACCACATACAAAAACTCACATGAGAGGGCTCTCCAAGAACACTTCCTGCATCACAAATAATACATTTATCTCTATGTTGTCATCTTGCATAATTACTCAAAAATAATAATAATAATAAACAAATCTACTGTCCACTTTATATACATCCTGCAATCTAGGCCAAGCAAGTTTGCAATGAGATATGGCTCCATTCATTGAAGCATTTTGTTAATGGTTTTCAGATAATCAATATGTACTCGTATATAGTTGTACATTTAAATTAGGATCAATATGCTTCACTTAAGTAATACTTAATGCAAAGAAGTATGTTCATTTAGGATGAAAAGATAAGTATCCAAATGGCTTTACTTTTAGTGCATGAGAGTGATAACTCAAACTGAGCAGTTAAATCTCAAGTCAAGTTTTGTGAATTTTAACCACTTAAAAGAATTTCCTCACTTTTGCACTTCCAAAAGCTACTTTAACATACAAATAACATTAAAATCATTCAATCACACAGAAACAGCAATCTTGGGAGCAGGTATATGTGTCTAAGTGTTATGTTAAACTTCAGCACCCTCAACCATTTAAAAGCCAGGGGCAACAGTGGCAAGAGTTCAAAGGTTAGGCAACGTGCAATGCTTTATTACCGCAGCAAAAGTAATTTTCTATCATTCGATTTCAAATGATTATAAGCCCAGAGGGCATCAATGTTTTATTATCGTATCATTCAAACCAAGCGAAAAACACAGGTAAAGAAAAAAGTAGAGGTTTATCTTTTAATCTGGTTTATAGATTGTGTCATTTAATTGCTGCAATGTACATAAAATGATCTATGTGCACTTCATATTTTCCAATATGTATAACCAGTGTGTGTAGGATATAGACTGTAAATTAATTAATGAACTTGAAGTGTTACCCAAATCAGTCCCCAATCAATAAAAATAATATGAAACACTATAAAACACAATACTAATAATAAACATTAAATGCATAATAATAAAAATAATAATGGTTTGTGGTGAAAAAGGTCAATGATATGACATAGCTCTCTGTAATTACTGTATGAGTCTGACAAACATGTTTGCGTGTGAACAAAGGCATGCTTATTCATGAATATGTGTAACATTGTGTGTTTCCTGTGACAATGGGGCCGTCTTTAGATTTGCAGCTGATGGCATGTCACGCAGAAATAGATCCCCCTCAGCACTGACATTAGGAGTCAGGCTGTTTGATACTTCCCAACTTGGGCCGCCTCGCGGTGATTGACAGTTGGTAGATTGCCTGCCGACCAAACACGAGTGTGAGGGAGACACAGCCAAGTCAATAGCTCTCCTCCTCCTAAAGTCTTTTAATGGTTGTTTCTTGCATAGAGACGAGAGCAGGCACCTGCATACACACAAACACACTGCTGTTAGCTGAAGTTAACTTTGCAGACTTTGTTGCAGCTGATTTATTTATTTCTTATCATGGCAAAGCATGGATTTTGTTCCACCAGGTGACAAAGTGCTGACAATGCGTTGCTTACTCACACATGGAGTAACATATGCACTTCAAAAGCTCACATCTAAAGATGCAAATGCAAGAATATGACACCAAAACAGCTATTATACATATTCTGCAGGCTTGAACTGACAGTTATGCAAATGTATGATATACAATGATCAAACAATCAATTTGATCAGATGTATGGAGTTATAGGTTAGTTTTCTTGAGGTAAAGGCGAGTAGAAACAAAATCACTTGAACAAGGAATGACACACAAAGAAAATGGCTTTGAAAAAGGTCAAATAATCATTATGGTGAAGTCAATGACCAAGAGAGGAGAGAGGCAAAGAATATGATTAGAGAAGAGATAAAATAAAACCGTGAAAAGGTTTACAGAACTCAGTAAACCACAAGATTTAAAATGAGAAATAAATGTACAAAATACAAAGACACAACTGCACACACACACACACACACACACACACACACACACATATATATATATATATATATATATATATATATATATATATATATATATATATATATATATATATATATATATATATATATATATATATATATATATATAGATCTAGATATGGATTTTCTCACAGAAAAGATATGTTTGAGTGTGGTTTTTGAAGAATTAAAAGACCTTGCCTGTCTATTTCCATGGACAGGATTGTGATAAGAAATTGTTTTGCAGCATGCAAAATCTTTGTCTTTATGTGCACTGTAAATCAGAGCAAGTTGGAAGGACTCAGTAAAGTTGGTGTAACTTATTACCCCAAAGTTTATGTACCCTAAACTTACAAGTCATTGAACTTTAGGTAACCAGAAACTCAAAACTTTTTATGTACAATGAACTTGATGAAACCAACTTAAGTGAACGTAATAATCCAGCATCCTAAACAATTTTAATGATGTTGCACTATGACACAGTCATGCACTAAGTCAGAGGTCTCCTGGTTTGTGAACAACCAGCAACATCAATTGGTCCACATGCAATGATATTATACCAACATATGTTCCATCTACCATGTTTTCCCTTGAGATCAAAATGTTAGATAACGCCAACCTTTCACATAGGGTTTCATTAGATGCTATTCTGTTTCAATTTTGGTTTTCTAAGGCAGAGCGATTTGGGATATACGAGGTCTGTTAAAAAAGTATCCGACATTTTTATTTTTTTCAAAAACCTCATGGATTTGAATTACGTGTGCTTGCATGAGCCAACCTTGAACCTTCGTGCACATGCGTGATTTTTTTCACACCTGTTGGTTGCGTCATTTGCTTGTAAGCAGCCTTTGTGTGAGGATGGGTGGAGTCTCTCATCGTTTTTTCTTTACAAGGAAATGGCAGAACGACTGGAGCAGCGTGACTGCATCAAATTTTGCCAGAATCTGGGCGACAGCCAGGTGGAAACCATTTGGATTATTCAGACGGCTTTCTGTGACGATCCTGTGGGCATCACACAGATTAAGGAGCGGTACAACTGCTTTAAAGACCGCCGCACAACGGTGGAGAGCGCACCACGCTCCGGGCGGCCATCAACATGCTGAAATGACAGGATAATTTCCAAAGTGAACGCTGTGATGATGTGGGATCGTCGTGTGACTATCCGAGAAATTGCAGAAGAGGTGGACATCAGCACTTTTTCAGCACATTCCACTGTGACAGAAGATTTGGCCATGAAAAGAGTTGCAGCGAAATTCATCGGCACGAAGCTGATGGCGCAGCAAAAGCGCCTCTGTGTTGAAGTCTCACAGGACATGTTGTGACATGCTCACCTCGTCCACAACTTCTTGGATAGTCACACGACTGAAAAGCCACCAAAAGCCGTCTGAATCTTCCGAATGGTGGAAGAACTGGGCATGTCACAACATGTCCTGTGAGGCTTCAACACAGAGGTGCTTTTGCTGCGCCATCAGCTTCGTGCCGATGAATTTTGCTGCAACTCTTTTCATGGCAAAATCTTCTGTCACAGTGGAATGTGCCAAAAAAGTGCTGATGTCCACCTCTTCCGCAATTTCTTAGATAGTCACACGACGGTCCCACATCACCACAGCATTCTCTTTGGAAATGTTCTGGTCATTTCAGCATGTTGATGGCCACCCGGAGCGTGGTGCGCTCTCCACCGTTGTGCAGCCGTCTTTAAACCGGTTGTACTGCTCCTTAATCTGTGTGATGCCCATAGGATAGTCACCGAAAGCCTTCTGAATAATCCGAATGGTTTCCACCTGGCTGTCGCCCAGTTTCTGGCAAAATTTGATGCAGTCGTGCTGCTCCAGTCGTTCCGCCATTTCCTTGCAAAGACAAAATGACAAGATACTCCACCCATCCTCACACAAAGGCTGCTTACAAGCAAATGATGCAACCGACAGGCATGAAAAAATCATGCATGCGCACGAAAGTTCAAGGTTGGCTCATGCAAGCACACGTGATTCAAACCCATCAGGTTTTTGAAAAAAAATAAAAAGGTTAGATACTTTTCTAACAGACCTCGTATGCTGGAATCAGACAGCAAATCCAGTCTATGGGTTACACATGACTACAGGAAGACACTGCATTGCTTTGGGGCAAAGGTGAAGCTGTTCAGTGACGTTGTGCCGAAACTGAAAAATTGGTGGAAACATATTCAAGTACTCCTTGAAAAAAATCATGAAACTCTAACATCCTCAATTTTCAACCGCATTAAAAAGCTGTACTCTTTTTTGAATCTGCATTGTGGTTTTTGTACTTAGCGTCATTAAGTTCTAATAACTTGGGCACTGTAGGTCCAAACAACTGAAAATACTGTATGAGTTAAGAGTGCAGCCTTTAACTGACATTATTCTTTTCCATGATTCCATTATTTACTGACACTTTCATGCTTAAGTGTGTCTGAATTTTTGATGTTCAGCTTCACCATCCACACGTGCTGAAAAGACAGATGACAGAGCAGAAAACATGGGAAAATTTTATAATAATGATACACTGAAAAAAGAGAAGTGTCAGAGCAAATTAATACTTGCTTCTATTAACATTTAAACAAATTAGTCTGATCTAAATTAACAAGTAATATTTATGCCAAAGTGTTACCTTAATTTAGAAAAATGTAAGTAATTTGACTGTGGGAAAAAAAAAAAAATATTTATATTATATTGTTTTGTTTTTGTGCAGAATAAATGACGTTCGTTAATGAAGTAATGTGCATTATTAACAGGACATTAGCTGACATAATTTGGAGAAAGCCAAGGGAATGCCCACACTTCACCTGGTTGCAGGAGACAGAAGACTGCTTTTGAGAAGTGGGGTTGGACGAGTTGTGTGCCTGAGTGGTTGCGACCCAAGGCGATTCCATGATGTCATGGATTTAGTGACACCCTATACCAACACATGCTCCGGGACCTGATATGACTTGACATGTATAAAATAATACCAGAGTTAATAAACTAAGCACAGTTAAGTCTTAACTTGCTATAATTCATGTTCACTGTTGCATGAATTATTCTTCTGTTATCTTCAAGTGTTATCAAAAACACTTGTCAACATCAGTCTGATTGGTCAGTAGAAATAGAAAACTTTTAGAATTTTGTATCAGTCGAAACACTCAGTGTTAAAACAAACCACAGTGACCTTGTGTAAGATTTTAAAAATCAATCTGATCACTAGTAAGACAGGAAATGCAAATTGAAAGAATATCGTTGTTGTGCCAACTTTAATATGATTGTGTTTCTTGATTCATCAAGCAACTTTTTGGATTTTGTTTAAAAGTGACATCTCCTGCACAGAGACAAATACAGGTGGAAAAGTGTAGATATTTGTGCACACACACACACACACACACACACACATGCACGCAGATCAGTGAACTGAGGCCATCATCAAATCACGCTGAGCATTGTTACATTTCAACAGCAGAGGCAGTGGGCCAGAAAGACCCGGTGTTAGTCTGAGAGAGAAAGGGGACGGAGCGCGTGGATGCTGCTGGCTGTTAGAGCAGGGAGGGAGAAAGCAAAGGCCACCAGACGCAGAAGAGGGGACAGAATCTGAAAGGAAAAGTGACAAAAGAGCAAAGGAAAGAGATAGACATGGAGAGAGCAGGAAAGAGTGAAGTAAGGTGACAGAGGAAAAGAAGGGAAGGAGGAGAGGTACATAGAGGGAGAATCAAAATGATGACTGCAAGAGATGGAAGGAGTAGAAGGTAAAAGATAGAGGAAGGAAAAGGATGTGAAGAGGTGAGGATGCACCCAGGGGAAGGTAGAGGAAAAGGGTTGAAAAGGTGGGAGAGGAAGTGTGGAAAGAAAAGGGTGAGGTCACGGAGGAATAAGCCTTTTTGCCCGTCCAAGCCAGTGCTGCACGATGGCAATAAATTTGCTTTCTAGATGTGCACTTCACATCCTCTGTTTTATTTTCTATCACTTATGTGTGATCCAGGATGATTACCATCCATCCCTGTGTGGATACAGAGGATTGTGGGTAGAAGAAAACAAAACACAAAAAATATGTGTGTATATTTACATGAAGATGTCTTTAAACCACACAAGGGAGAAAAAAAAAAAAAGAAAGAGAGGAAGACGGAAAAGGTTATTGTGTTGGTAGTGACCAGAGGGGGTATTTCATGCAGGGAAATTGCATTGTATTGCTTTTGTGACAGAGGAATTGTAAACTGGCCGTGCGGGTGTGTGACCTCTGACAGAGAGAGAACGGCGTCTAAATGGACACCAAACACCCCCTGGGAAGGTATTCAATTCCTAATGTAACTAAAACAGCTTTAGAGATTACTGAGCGCTCTTTTATTTGACCGTGAGCCGCTCATAGCAGAGGTACAACACTCCTAAATATGATGATGATGATGATGGTGCTTATGGAGCACTTTGAAAGTCAGGTCAAACAGAGGAACTGACTGTCTATATATATATGTATGTGTGTGTGTGTGTGTGTGTGTGTGTGTTCAACTGAAAGTAAACCCCAACAGTTATTTAAATCAATTTGTTGATATAACATCACATATTCTTATAAATTAACTTGATATATATATATATATATATATATATATATATATATATATATATATGATTCTGATTCCATTGCAATTCCAATGAAGCACTTATTTATTATTATTTTATTGAAATATGTTGCTGTATTCAGCTCCATGAGTTGGGAGGTTAGGAGTTTGTGGAAACAGTATAACAGCTGCCACCTGCTGGTTTTATGCTGTATTGCAACTGTGGCTCTGAAAAACAAAGCTGGAAAAAAATGTGTTTGGGCGTGATTATAAGCACTCAGCAACAGCAGTGGAAAAGTTCTACCACATGTTAGTTCCATCCACCCACTAAACTTGCTGATTCTAATTAGGTCAACTGTCCGGGCAGATAGATGAGCTCATCACTGAAATCACCTGCTGTAAGTGCACATGTGGACTTTTACTCACTAAAGCCAGGGGTTCTCTGTTCAGAAAACAAAAGCAGACCCCCACCCCCAGACGTAATAATAATAATAATAATAATAATAAAAGAAAGATCTACAAAACATCTTTAATGTAATATTAAAGATTTTGCTTAATTGCTCAAAAGTGACTTAAAAGTTTAACCCTCTGAAAAAGTGTGTCCCAACAAGGGCATGGACAAACCCAGTGCACTTAAAAAACAAACAAACAAACAAACAAAAAAATCCAATTCAGTGAAATATCAAGGGAAGAATATTAGCATAATCCAATATAATTTAATTTAGTTGTGGCTAAAAAATATTAATAGATATAAATTCTGTCCAAATTTGTACTGAGTTGATCCAGTGAGTTATTTATTGAGTTTGGACTAAATAAGTTTATATATACGAGTATTGTTTTTTTGTTTTCGTATTGTTTACATATCTGTATAAACAAGTTATGAATACAATAAATCATTATTGCTGTTTCAGTGATGTAATGATACTCAAGCTATTGCAATGAAATAAAGTTGTTGTTGTTGTTATTGCAAAGCAGAGGATGCATTAAGTGTGAAAACATGGCACAGTAGATGATGAATTGTCAAAAATTGTTGTATTGTAATTAAAATATCATCCCTCTACATCTACAATATCTTACAGTCTGCAGAATAAAAAAAAAAAAAAGATCTTCACAGCTTTAACAATTAATTAATTAATTAACATTATGGAGGTAATTAAGTTTGGTGAATATTCAATTTGTTGTTTCAAAGAAACATAATCATAATTTTTTTTAATAATCTCCATATCTTTTTTTTTTTTTTTGGATGCAAAACTTCAAACATTTTATGGTTATCTGATCATTTATTTTCTAAAGTTTCTTCTTGATACCTATAAATCAATGTATTTAACTTTCGGACGGTTGTTTACAGTGTGATTTTTTTTTTTCCTTTCTGTAAACAAATACAATTGATTACAAATCTATCCAACACACGTATTCATAAATAAAATGATCATTTGTTACTATTCTTAACTAAAACTTTAAAACAATGTTCTCTCATGTCATAGATATTTGCTGACAGACTCTTTTGCAGCAAGTCATTATTGCAGAACTAAAGACTCTATAACGGCGTGATAAAGTTAACAGCTGACTGGGCTCAGTCACGCCTTATCAATGCTGCAACATTTATTTACCTCATGCACAACTATAAGTGATTTATAGCGCTTTAGCAGCTGATGCAGCATGTAGGTGCACTTGCATACACATCCATACAAATATATTCAAACACTCGAGCTCTCTCACACAAATTATTTTATAAATACTTCATCATTATGCAGATGTGTTTGTGCTTAGTGAGAGGTGTCTGACTCTTTTCCATTATTGTTGATTAGTTAACCTTTAAGAATTACTATATTAATAGGTCACATGCCTGCTCGTGTTCCTTTGTCAGGACGTCAATACTTTGACAGAAGAATAGAGACATTTAACAATAATCTTCCGTTCTCCTGAGTGGTATGTGGATGCTGAACTATGTCTGTGCTGGCTGTGAAATGTGACATATGTTTGAGAGAAATGTTCTGACCTTCAATAATATTTTGAGTGTGCTCTAATTCAAAGGATTTATGTTATTTGGTTTTATGGTCATGTAATGCTGCAGATGCAGTGTTACAGTTGGAGCACTCAGAGTGTGCATACCTCTGCCAGTGCCTTCTATTGTGTATCCTTAATTGTGCTTCATGCTCTCGATGATCTTTTGAGTTGTATTGCAACATTGACAGAAATAATATTAAAGCTGTAGTCCTCTGGGTTTTTCAAAAGTTATGGTGCTTTGGGAAAGTAATTTGTTTATGCCATTTCAAATACAAAAAGTAATTCAGGCATCTCAAAACAACAACAACAACAACAACAACAAAAAAAATCTAAAATTAGCCTCCTTAAACCCAAACTCAAAGTAAATCTCTACCACTTGACAAAAATTAAATAACAATATAAATATCAAGATGATGGGTTGCATAAATAATGGTCCCCTTTGGTACAACACATGTAAATAATCAGTTTTATTGCCAGTTTTGTTCAGACAATTTAGGGGTTGGATACATGTACATCTCCAAGTCATTGAATATGTCTTGGACTTTAATTATATCAATTATGAAAAAGCACAAACAATATAGTACTCTATGGTAAATCTGTGTGGAGTAGACAATTCTACCAGAAGACTCAGCTGTTTAGAGAAAAGGAGTTTATTACACAAGTTGCTATGAATAGGACCAGCTGGTGGCAGTGGAGGGAGCTTTGGGCAGTAAACTGCAAACAGAAAGAGGTAAGACAATGAGCTTTTAATGGTGAAGCCTGCACCATATTGGCTAGCAGTGATGTTAATGTGTGGCAGCTGTTTGGGATTAAGGTTCATGGCTGGATTCAATTACCTGACTGAATCAGATGCGGAGTCTTCTGCCAGAAGTAGCACTATACTTCAGTTCTCAAATACTGAGCGACTGTGCAAGAAGGAGATGAGTGAAGAAAGCCAACAAGACACACAGACAACCCAGAAGAAGTTAGAGACTTCTGTTGCTGTTCTTGGAGAAACTAAGCACAGTGCAAGTTTTGCATTTTGCATCACTGCTCTTAGCTTGGAGTGGAGAAGAGAAGGATTTCCTTTCACCAGAAAGATGTAAACACTTCTATATCTAAAACTGCTGTTTTTGTAACCAAATAAGACATCTGAAGTGATCTGCAAGACATTTTATGGATGTTGGCATGCATGCCTGGGAAATCAAGTAAGTGGGTCAGGTCACAGGTGATCTCATAACCTCGCACATCACACTCCTGCAGTTCATTTGAACAATGACATTAAAGACAATATTCACCATCAATTCCTCCCCCCCAGATAAATTTTGTAACACATTACAAAATAAACCTACATTATATAATGCTTGGATTTCTGTAGGATCTAAATTTTGTCAGTTTTGTGAAATTTGAAAGGCTGCTGAGCTTTAATAATGACAGTAAGTAGAGATCTGTGATTAATCTCAGAAAATGATACACCCTGTTCTGCTATAATGGTTTGTTGTCTGTGTTTTCTGTCTAAATAAGTCCCATATAGGTCATGAGTCTCATCGGTGCTGATTCCATAGTGTGAAGCGCATGAGGGCTGTGGCGCTGTTCACAAGGAAATAGATTTAGGCATATCCAAATTTTGTATTGTATTGGCTTTTTGCCCACATGGAAACAGTGGTTTCAGGGCCAAAAATGATACTTTTTGAAAATAAAGGGTGGATAAATCTGTAAATGTCGCCTTGTCATTTTCATCTGGATGAGCAATACATGGCTTTTCTGAAATTATGACATCATATCATATATATCATAGAAGATCTTCACTTAGCCTTAAAAAAGAGTCTGTTGCTCTATAAAAAAGCCCTCCGTAAAGCTAGGACATCTTACTACTCATCACTAATTGAAGAAAATAAGAACAACCCCAGGTTTCTTTTCGGCACTGTAGCCAGGCTGACAAGGAGTCAGAGCTCTATTGAGCCGAGTATTCCTTTAACTTTAACTAGTAATGACTTCATGACTTTCTTTGCTAATAAAATTTTAACTATTAGAGAAAAAATTACTCATAACCATCCCAAAGACGTATCATTATCTTTGGCTGCTTTCAGTGATGCCGGTATTTGGTTAGACTCTTTCTCTCAGATTGTTCTGAGTTATTTTCATTAGTTACTTCATCCAAACCATCAACATGTCTATTAGACCCCATTCCTACCAGGCTGCTCAAGGAAGCCCTACCATTATTTAATGCTTCGATCTTAAATATGATCAATCTATCTTTATTAGTTGGCTATGTACCACAGGCTTTTAAGGTGGCAGTAATTAAACCATTACTTAAAAAGCCATCACTTGACCCAGCTATCTTAGCTAATTATAGGCCAATCTCCAACCTTCCTTTTCTCTCAAAAATTCTTGAAAGGGTAGTTGTAAAACAGCTAACTGATCATCTGCAGAGGAATGGTCTATTTGAAGAGTTTCAGTCAGGTTTTAGAATTCGTCATAGTACAGAAACAGCATTAGTGAAGGTTACAAATGATCTTCTTATGGCATCAGTCAGTGGACTCATCTCTGTGCTTGTTCTGTTAGACCTCAGTGGTGCTTTTGATACTGCTGACCATAAAAGTTTATTACAGAGATTAGCGCATGCCATAGGTATAAAAGGCACTGCGCTGCGGTGGTTTGAATCATATTTATCTAATAGATTACAATTTGTTCATGTAAATGGGGAATCTTCTTCACAGACTAAGGTTAATTATGGAGTTCCACAAGGTTCTGTGCTAGGACCAATTTTATTCACTTTATACATGCTTCCCTTAGGCAGTATTATTAGACGGCATTGCGTAAATTTTCATTGTTACGCAGATGATACCCACCTTTATCTATCCTTGAAGCCAGAGGACACACACCAATTAGCTAAACTGCAGGATCGTCTTACAGACATAAAGACATGGATGACCTCTAATTTCCTGCTTTTAAACTCAGATAAAACTGAAGTTATTGTACTTGGCTCCACAAATCTTAGAAACATGGTGTCTAACCAGATCCTTACTCTGGATGGCATTACCCTGACCTCTAGTAATACTGTGAGAAATCTTGGAGTCATTTTTGATCAGGATATGTCATTCAAAATGCATATTAAACAAATATGTAGGACTGCATTTACGCAGTATCTCTAAAATTAGAAAGGTCTTGTCTCAGAGTGATGCTGAAAAACTAATTCATGCATTTATTTCCTCTAGGCTGGACTATTGTAATTCATTATTATCAGGTTGTCCTAAAAGTTCCCTGAAAAGCCTTCAGTTAATTCAAAATGCTGCAGCTAGAGTACTAACGGGGACTAGAAGGAGAGAGCATATCTCACCCATATTGGCCTCTCTTCATTGGCTTCCTGTTAATTCTAGAATAGAATTTAAAATTCTTCTTCTTACTTATAAGGTTTTGAATAATCAGGTCCCATCTTATCTTAGGGACCTCATAGTACCACATCACCCCAATAGAGCGCTTCGCTCTCAGACTGCAGGCTTACTTGTAGTTCCTAGGGTTTGTAAGAGTAGAATGGGAGGCAGAGCCTTCAGCTTTCAGGCTCCTCTCCTCTGGAACCAGCTCCCAATTCAGATCAGGGAGACAGACACCCTCTCTACTTTTAAGATTAGGCTTAAAACTTTCCTTTTGCTAAAGCTTATAGTTAGGGCTGGATCAGGTGACCCTGAACCATCCCTTAGTTATGCTGCTATAGACTTAGACTGCTGGGGGGTTCCCATGATGCACTGAGTGTTTCTTTCTCGTTTTGCTCTGTATGCACCACTCTGCATTTAATCATTAGTGATTGATCTCTGCTCCCCTCCACAGCTTGTCTTTTTCCTGGTTCTCTCCCTCAGCCCCAACCAGTCCCAGCAGAAGACTGCCCCTCCCTGAGCCTGGTTCTGCTGGAGGTTTCTTCCTGTTAAAAGGGAGTTTTTCCTTCCCACTGTCGCCAAGTGCTTGCTCACAGGGGGTCGTTTTGACCATTGGGGTTTTTACGTAATTATTGTATGGCCTTGCCTTACAATATAAAGCGCCTTGGGGCAACTGTTTGTTGTGATTTGGCGCTATATAAATAAAATTGATTGAATTGATTGATTGATATCCTCATCTCTCTAACCTCAGCCGCTTATAATGAATAATGCCATGTTGTTAATGCTAACAGTGTAATTTAACATAATTGTTTCCTCTTAGTGCATCATTAATGGGATTTATTTTCATCAGCAGCAAAATGCTGAAGAGATGAAGGTTGGCTGTGGTGAACACTGGTGTGAATAAATGGTGTGCTGTGACAATAACAAAATAATTGCAGAAAGGACCTTCAGCTTTTAAAATGTTTTTTTTTTTCTTCTTCTTGTGGGACAAAATACTGGCTCAGAAACGCACCCGGAGAAAACAAACACTGAGGGACGTCTTTTTAAACATTGTGTTTATTTTAACTCAGTTAGCCCCATTGAAATTGACACCCCTTTTGCAAGGGATACCTGGACAGAACTGGAGAGTTATAAAGTTTCCAGTTAACCTCACCTAAATGTAGGAGGAAACCAGAGCACCTGGAGGAAGCCCACGCAAACACAGGGAGAAAATGCAAACTCCACACAGAAAGGCCACAGTGGGAACTGAACCCATGACCTTCTTGTTGTGAGGCAACAGTGTTAACTACTATTTATTCATTTGCATGACAAGGAATTAAAGTATTTCCAGATTTCATCGTCCAAACAAGGGCATCTTATGTGGATAACAGTTTTTGTTAAGCTGTGATGTTGAATCTGTTTGAAGTGATGCAACTGTTAAGATTAAAACTTATATATTTATTTTTTTACTCAGTGTGTGTGAATGGTTGTAATATTCAGAACAGTATATAAGTCAAACAGTCTGAATGGTGAGACCTTCATTGAAAAGACATATTATACGACACCTCTGTATTGTTATGGTTGACTCAAGAACTGACAGATAGGGCCCAAATTGCAGACACAACCTGGAGACAGAGAATGGTTTTTATAGTTTATTTTCGATGATATGCAGGCAGGCTTGTCTGAAGTGGTGAGATAGCGGAGGACAGGAACAGGGCAAGCAGAGAAGTCGTATATGGGTGGACCAGGCATTGTGGATCTGAAGCACAGAGGGAGTTTCAGGAAGACAAGCATGAAAAATACAAAACATGAAGAAAAAAAAAAAAACTTCAGCGATGAGGCCGAGATGTCGGTACCACAATGGAGACTGAAACATCTGGCAGCATCTGGATGTTTGAACTTCGGTTAAATCTGGCAGTGGCTTGGTTGCAGGTGAGCAGACACAGCAGCTGCAGAGGATCAGATGGGCAGGTTGGAGGAGGGAACACAGAGTCCCTGCCCAGCAACACAGAGACAGACTGAGACAAACATGACACACCAAGAAGGGAAAATGACAAGACATGCAAGGAAAGGGGAAGGCAAAGCCTGAACCCTAATATGTGTCTTTTAATTTTGATCCCTGTGTAATTCTCCAGTTGACCCCTACCTGGCTGCCTATTGAAAATTCAAGTGGCTAGTTGTGTTTTTTTTTTTTTCCCGGAAGAGTCTAATGAGTCTAATGACTATTTGTGTGGAATTTGGTGCTTGCGTCACAATTTGAAATATTCCTCAGTAAATATTCTGCTATCTGCTGCACTATGGATCTGCACCAAAATTTGACGTGTTCGTTCCTGGCCCATGCCCTTCTCTTCTGCATGAATTTGAATCAAGATATATCCATACGTTGTTGAGATATAGTGCTAATAAACAAACAACAAACAACAGTCAAACCATGGCACCGTTAATTATGTAGAATGACTGAGGATGTGAACCCTCACTCGTCTTTTGTCCCTCCGCTGACTGTCACATCAGTTATGATGCACTATCGCAGTGTCCCAGATGCCGTTAGCCTTAAATCAATTTGGTCATTAGCAATAATGGTGGGTGGCAGATAAAAGGACACAAAGAGGAAGTGAGAATGCACAGCAAATAGAGAACAAAACTGACATTAAAGGGGGGAGGGGGGCGGTGAAGAGACATTAAAGGATTAAGTTTGTAGTGATGAAAATGAGATATTCTGAAGCAAAAAAAAAAACCAACAAAAAAAAACAAAAACAAGATGGATGTGACACAGTGATGAGAGAGATGAGTTTTGGCAGCTTTAAACAGGTCAGAGGAAACTTAAACTGCCCAGCTGACATCTGGCACCTCCTGTGGGCTCAGATCATAATCAATAATGAAACGACTATACTCCGCTCCGTTACTCCCGTCCTCCACTTTCTGTCCTTCTTCTGTCCATTAATTCAACTCTCTCCATTCACTGATTTCTGTATTCACTTGTTTTGTACGTCAAAATCTAACAATTATGCTCCTTCAGGTTTTTGTTTTGTTTTGTTTTGCGGAGGTGGCACATGTGTGTGTGTGTGTGTGGGGGGGGGGGGGTATTCAGATTGCTTGTATTGTTATTTTTCTGAATTGTTGATTCATTTTGTAGCAAATTGAAACATGCTAAAGGAGATAATTCTTCTCAGTATTGCCCTGAGAGCACAGCCATTTATTCATTCATTTCTTTGCACAACTGCAGCGACTCTAGTGTCACTATAATGACGATATTACGCACTTCAGCTCCTCATGCTGGTCCAAATGGTGCAGAAACTAGAGTGACAGATGAAATTAGAAGTGCATGATTACCTTTTGGGTAATTCCACTGTAAGGGTATAAAGGAAATCTGACATGTTAATATGCTTAAATTTTATGACGCTTGTTGCAAAGGTTAGGTCTCTCCTGCAATATAGCATGGAAGAAAACACAGAAAACGACATTTCATTTGTGTTTGTTTGGCACATGATGTGTCATTCTCCATAGTATGTTACATGCTGAATCCATTCCAGCCACAATTACACTGTTTTAAAAAATGAGTTTGTTATAATGTCTATTTTTTATTATATGTGAAACAGTATCTGTGCAAAAATTGGTGCTTTTAACATAAAAAACACATACGTATCTGTCCCTCGAATAGACTGAATGACATTTTCAGCAGATCTGACTATACAATATTTTATAATATTTTTAACATGATTCTTTTAAAGAATGATATTTTTGCAAGGGAACTGTAGTAGTAGTAGTAGTAGTAGTATGCCAGACAAAAAGAGACACTCAAAGAATGCACTGCCTGCACCTTTTTGTGTGAAATGTTTGGATTAACTTTGTTGGGAAGGTGTCGTAGCACAGACCCACAACAGGGGGCGCAAATGAACGGACAATGAGTAAGCCAAAAGGTAACAATTTACTGTTGTGACAATACACAACTAAATACACAGAAATTGCAAAGTCAATTAACACCAGGTGACCTCTGTCTTCGGCTGTCGACCCTGGTACTGCTGGCAAAAAGCAGAGACAAGATGAATGAGTGTAAATCCGTACACTCAGTGGTCTACAGTCTGTACACAGTTAGGAGGGAGCACCTCCACCTCCAAATCACACACACTCGTGCAGCTCCTGATCTACCACTTATCTGGGATGGGGTGCGAGGTGAAGCCGTCACTCTCACACCAAACGCCAATCCTCCAGACAAGGCAACACTTCAGGAAAACGGCTGCAACAGAAGTTCAGTTGGTTACACAATGTGTCAGTCAGCAGAGAAATTACCTCTCGGTAGTCGATTTCTCGGCGAGGAGGTGGAGTTGCAGTCCGGCTTTTATGATGGTGATGATGATGATGAACGAGTGACAGCTGGTGCAGGGGATGAATGACAGCTGTCACTTCTTCTGGGTCTGGCGCCCTCTCGTGCTTGGAGCCCGCACTCCAAGCAGGGCGCCCTCTGGTGGTAGTGGGCCAGCAGTACCTCCTCTTCAGCGGCCCACATAACAGGACCCCCCCCTCAACGGGCACCTCCTGGCGCCCGACCTGGCTTGTCCGGGTGTCTTCTGTAGAAATCGGCCAGGAGGGCCGGGTCCAGGATGAAGCTCCTCTTCACCCAGGAGCGTTCTTCAGGTCCATACCCCTCCCAGTCCACCAGATATTGGAACCCCCGGCCCTTACGACGGACGTCCAGGAGCCTGCGGACTGTCCAAGCAGGCTCCCCGTCGATGAGCCGGGCAGGAGGCGGCGTAGGTCCAGGTGCACAAAGGGGCGAGGTGTGGTGTGGCTTGATACGGGACACGTGGAATACCGGGTGGATCCGCAGTGAAGCTGGGAGTTGGAGCTTCACTGCGGCCGGGTTGATGATTTTGAGGATTGTGAAGGGTCCGATGTATCTGTCTTTTAACTTGGGGGAGTCCACACAGAGGGGGATGTCCTTCGTTGAGAGCCACACCTCCTGCCCGGGCTGGTACGTGGGGGCCGGGGACCGTCGGCGGTCTGCTTGGGATTTGGCCCTCGTCCGGGCCTTCAACAGGGCAGAGCGGGCGGTCCGCCACACCCGGCGACATTTCCGAAGGTGGGCCTGGACCGAGGGCACACCGACCTCTCCCTCCACCAGCGGGAATAATGGGGGCTGGTACCCCAAACACACCTCAAAAGGGGAGAGGCCGGTAGCAGACGAAACTTGGCTGTTGTGGGCATACTCGATCCAGGCCAGATGGTGACTCCAGGCCGCCGGATGTGCGGAGGTGACACACCGCAGGGCCTGCTCCAAATCCTGGTTGGCCCGCTCTGCCTGGCCGTTGGTCTGGGGGTGGTACCCGGACGAGAGACTCACGGTGGCCCCCAGCTCCTTGCAGAAACTCTTCCACACCTGTGAAGAGAACTGGGGACCACGATCCGAGACGATGTCCGACGGTATCCCATGCAGCCGCAAGACGTGGTGAACCAGGAGGTCTGCTGTCTCCTGGGCCGTCGGGAGCTTCGGGAGGGCCACGAAGTGGGCCGCCTTGGAGAACCGGTCCACTATCGTGAGGATTACGGTGTTGCCCTGGGACGGCGGGAGGCCCGTGATGAAATCCAGGCCGATGTGAGACCAGGGGCGATGAGGCACTGGCAGGGGTTGGAGGAGGCCCGTCGTCCTCCGATGGTCTGCCTTGCCCCTGGCGCAGATGGTACAGGCCTGGATGTAGTCCCGGACGTCGGTTTCCAGGGACGCCCACCAGAAGCGCTGCTGGACTACTGCCACGGTCCTACGCACTCCGGGATGACAGGAGAGCTTGGACCCGTGACAGAAGTCCAATACGGCAGCTCTTGCCTCTGGTGGGACGTACAGTCTGTCCTTGGGGCCAGTCCCCAGGTCCGGGCTCCTGGTCAGGGCCTCCCGGACGGTCTTCTCCACGTCCCAGGTAAGGGCGGCCACGACAGTGGACTCGGGGATGATGGTCTCGGTGGGGTTCGACAGCCCCGCTTTGGCTTCTTCTTCGTGCACCCGGGACAAGGCGTCTGATTTTTGGTTCTTGGTCCCGGGGCGATATGTAATCCGGAAGTCAAAGCGCCCGAAGAACAGAGACCAGCGGGCTTGCCTGGGGTTCAGCCGCTTGGCGGTCCGGATGTACTCCAGGTTCCGATGGTCAGTGAAAACCGTGAAGGGCAACGAAGCCCCCTCCAGCAGGTGTCTCCACTCTTCAAGAGCCTCCTTCACCGCAAGAAGTTCCCGATTGCCAACGTCATAGTTCCGTTCAGCTGGGGTCAACCTGCGGGAATAAAAGGCACAAGGATGGAGAACTTTATCAGCCTCCACGCTCTGGGACAGCACGGCTCCTATCCCTGAGTCAGAGGCGTCCACTTCTACTACGTACTGGCGATCAGGATCAGGCTGCACCAGAACTGGCGCAGTCGAGAACCGGCGTTTCAACTCCTGGAACGCGGCTTCGCACCGATCCGACCAGGTGAAGGGGACCTTGGTGGAGGTCAGGGCAGTCAGGGGGCTAACTACCTGACTGTAACCTTTGATGAACCTCCTGTAAAAATTTGCAAAGCCGAGGAACTGCTGTAGTTTCCTGCGGCTTGTTGGTTGGGGCCAATCTCTCACCGCCGCAACCTTAGCCGGATCAGGGGCGACGGAGTTGGAGGAGATGATGAACCCCAGGAAGGACAAAGAAGTGCGGTGGAACTCGCACTTCTCGCCCTTCACAAACAGCCGGTTCTCCAACAACCGCTGTAGGACCTGACGTACATGCTGGACATGGGTCTCAGGGTCCGGGGAAAAGATGAGTATGTCGTCCAGATATACGAAGACGAACCGATGCAGGAAGTCCCGCAAGACGTCGTTTGCCAAAGCTTGGAACGTCGCGGGGGCGTTAGTGAGGCCGAACGGCATGACCAGGTACTCGAAGTGACCTAACGGGGTGTTGAATGCCGTCTTCCATTCGTCTCCCTTTCGGATCCGAACCAGGTGGTACGCATTTCTAAGATCCAATTTCGTAAAGATTTGGGCTCCATGCAGGGGCGTGAACACTGAATCCAACAGAGGTAACGGGTATCGGTTGCGAACCGTGATCTCGTTCAGCCCTCTGTAATCAATGCATGGACGGAGTCCGCCGTCTTTCTTGCCCACAAAAAAGAAACCAGCACCCATCGGGGAGGTGGAGTTCCGGATCAGCCCGGCAGCTAAGGAGTCCCGGATGTAGGTCTCCATTGATTCGCGTTCCGGACGTGAGAGGTTGTACAACCTACTGGACGGGTACTCAACGCCCGGGACTAAATCGATGGCACAATCATACGGTCGGTGCGGAGGAAGAGTGAGCGCCAGATCTTTGCTGAAAACGTCAGCAAGATCATGGTACTCCTCTGGCACCGCCGATAGATTGGGGGGAACTTTGACCTCCTCATTAGCTGTAGTGCCGGGGGGAACCGAGGATCCTAAACACTCCCGGTGGCAGGTTTCGCTCCACTGCGTCACAACCCCGGATGGCCAATCGACCCGGGGATTGTGCTTCACCATCCATGGAAAACCCAAAATCACTCGGGAGGTAGATGGTGTTACATGGAACACTATCTCCTCCCTGTGATTCCCAGATACAACCAAGGTCACTGGTTGTGTCTGATGTGTGATTAATGGAAGAAGAGTGCCATCTAGTGCTCGCACCTGCAATGGTGCCGGCAGAGCCACCAGAGGGAGCCCTACTTCCTTTGCCCATCTGCTGTCCAGCAGATTCCCTTCTGACCCCGTGTCTATTAGTGCTGGGGCGTGAAGGGTTAACTCCTCACAAAGGATTGTTACTGGGATTCGTGCCGATCTGCGGGGTCTTTCCGCGTGTGTGTTATGGCCCACCCTTAGCCCAGATTCTAAGGACGGGCGTTTGTAGTTTGACCGTTCAGGGCAGTCCCTCTGCATGTGCTCACAAGAGCCGCAGACAAAACACTCCCCGCGGGCCAGTCTCCTTTGTCTGTCAGTTAATCTTACTTTGGCCCTGCTCGTGTCCATAGCCTCCTCAGCAGGGGGAGCTGTAGCCCCACGGGGCTCTCTGGCAGTGAAGCGTGGGGACGACGTCGCCTTGTCGGAACCGGAAGGGGGAGGGACGGCTCGTACCCGGTCACGCCCCCCGGCTTGCTCCCGACGATGCTCATTCAAACGGTTGTCTAAGCGTATAACCAAAGAGAGCCTCCACTCTCCGATTAAGGAGGACATTCTGCTCGGTCACTAAATCCAACCGAGCCGTGAAGGCGGTTAAGATCTGCTGCAGCTCACCCAACACGCCTCCCGCTGACGCCTGCGCTCCTGGCTCTGCCATTGGCCGTTCACGCTCGAGCTGACGCCCCTCGGAATCCATGACGATTGGCCGAGAAATCCTGTTGAGAAGGTGTCGTAGCACGGACCCACAACAGGGGGCGCAAATGAACGGACAATGAGTAAGCCAAAAGGTAACAATTTACTGTTGTGACAATACACAACTAAATACACAGAAATTGCAAAGTCAATTAACACCAGGTGACGTGTGGGCAGGCTCGAAGATAGAAGACCCCGACGAGAGAGAGGCCACGTCCCACACGGCCTCCACCACCAACGGTCTGAAGAACACCGGAGCCGCCAAGTCCCGAATCCCCAGGTGACCTCTGTCTTCGGCTGTCGACCCTGGTACTGCTGGCAAAAAGCAGAGACAAGATGAATGAGTGTAAATCCGTACACTCAGTGGTCTACAGTCTGTACACAGTTAGGAGGGAGCACCTCCACCTCCAAATCACACACACTCGTGCAGCTCCTGATCTACCACTTATCTGGGATGGGGTGCGAGGTGAAGCCGTCACTCTCACACCAAACGCCAATCCTCCAGACAAGGCAACACTTCAGGAAAACGGCTGCAACAGAAGTTCAGTTGGTTACACAATGTGTCAGTCAGCAGAGAAATTACCTCTCGGTAGTCGATTTCTCGGCGAGGAGGTGGAGTTGCAGTCCGGCTTTTATGATGGTGATGATGATGATGAACGAGTGACAGCTGGTGCAGGGGATGAATGATAGCTGTCACTTCTTCTGGGTCTGGCGCCCTCTCGTGCTTGGAGCCCGCACTCCAAGCAGGGCGCCCTCTGGTGGTAGTGGGCCAGCAGTACCTCCTCTTCAGCGGCCCACATAACAAACTTTTGCCCCAAATTGCATTAAAATGATCTGTTTAACCAGTTTAGTTTGAATTCACCCCAAAATTCTCTATGCAACAGGAGTTGGACAGAGGTGTCAAGTAACGAAGTACAAATACGTTACTGTACTTAACTACACTTCTTAGGTATCTATACTTTACTCCATTACTTATTTTTCTGTCTACTTCTGACTTCTACTTATTACATTTTCACACAAGTATCTGTACTTTCTATTCCTTACATTTTTAAAACAAACAGCCTCGTTACTCTTGGCTTCAGTGCCGGTGGATGTGCGCTGAGGCGTCAGCGCACATCCACCGGAAGCCCGAGGCGTCAGCGCAGTTCCACCGGCGCAGCTTCACCGAGGCCCGAGGTGCCAGCGCAGTTCCACCGGCGTGGCTTTACCGAGGTGCCAGCGCGGATTTATCTGACCATGGGTCCGAAGAAGGCACTGACGGCGGAGGAGGGAGACGATATCAAGAAGTCCCTGGACTTTTTGTCTGAGGAAATCTCTGTTGTTAAAATGCAGCAGAAATCCATTATGGAGCTGGTGGAAGAAGTGAAGGCTCTCCGGATCCAGAATGCCGAGAAAGACCGGCGTCTGGTGCACCTGGAGAACCGTGTTGCGGAGTTGGAACAGTACACAAGGATGAACAACGTTTTTATTACAGGAATTCATATTAAACCTCAATCCTACGCACGGGCGGTGTCAGAAGACAGCGGAGGGGAGGCCAGTGAGCAGGAGGCCAGCTCAGTGGAACAACAGGTGGCTGACTTCCTGCAATCTAAAGATATTCAAATGGACTGTAATAACATTGAAGCGTGCCACCCCCTGCCCAGGAGAGAGGATGGAGACAAGCGAGCAGTTATAATGAGGTTTGTCAACAGAAAACATAAAATGGCATTGTTAAAACAGGGACGGAAACTCAAAGGAACAAACGTATTCATCAATGAACATCTGACCAAAAGAAACGCAGACATCGCCAGTAAAGCTCGTCTCTTAAAAAAGCAGGGAAAAATTCAACAGACATGGACATCCAACTGCAAAACATTCATCAAACTGAATGGAACACCAGAACAAGCGAAGGTTATGGTAATCAGGAACATCGAGGAACTGGACAAATACGACCAATAAGGTATGAGGACACAAACACATCACAACACCATGACACAGACCAGAGGAACCTATTCATCTACTACATCATCTACATCTGGAGACAAGAAGGATATAACTCACAGGATTGCTGATCATGGAAAACTAGAACTGAGAACATTTAAATACACAGACCACAATGTACTGGACTTGAAGCACGATATAGACCCGGGCAATAATTTCTTCTCAAATATTAATGACAGTTGTTGCTATTATACAGATGAACAGTTTAATCGGATCATTAAAACAGATAACAAATTATCAATAATCCATTTCAACAGCAGAAGTCTATATGCAAACTTTAACAACATTAAAGAATATTTAAGTCAATTTTAAAAAATATTTAACATAATTGCTATATCAGAAACATGGATCAATGAAGATAAAGGAATGGATTTTGAACCAATCGAAGCAGTGGTTCGCAGATTGAAGCAATGCTTCGACCTATTGTTTCATTTATTCTTTCTTTCTTTCGCTTAATTTTCCCCCGCTAAAACCCCAAAGAGCATACTTCTGTGAGTATTATTTACCTTTTCTATGTTAAACCGACCTGTTATGGTCTTCTGAAACAGTTGATAGATGTATTTTATAACTTAAAAACAGGAGCGACGCTAATGCGTTAGCATGTCTATGGCATTTTCAATGTTAAAAGTTCGGGTGCATTTATTTTCAAATTGTAATATTTCTTAAATTTATTTTTGTTTATATCAATCAATCAATTTTTTTATATAGCGCCAAATCACAACAAACAGTTGCCCCAAGGCGCTTGTTTATATATTAATAATCTAATGATAATTATTATATACAATTTCAGAGAAAGAGACAAAAAGAACCTGAATAGAAACACAACAGAAAATAAAATATAAAAGCAACTAACAATGAACATACATACATACATACAGAAATAAATAAATGTTTCCTGTGAACACCTAGTGACTCTTACACCTCCATTTCATCCCTGTTTTATTTAAGTTTAATGACAGTTTGTTTCGGTCAAACCATATTGTCAATGTGTTAATTTCTTCAGTGATTTCCTCCAGAACTTTCTGCCAAACTAGAAAACTGCTGCATCCTAGTAAGAGCAGAATACTACTGGAATGAATCTGAATAAGGAAAGTTGTTTTTTTTTTTTTGTTTTTTTTTCTCACTAAATGGATGCTGCACTCACTGCAGTTTATTGTCTGGAATAGTCCCAGATTGCATTTCAGAGCTTCTAGAATTGAAACATTTTCGTGCAGGTGGTGTTGGGGAGTCATTTTGGGTTTTGGGTCTTGGGCCACATGTAGAACAAATCAGTTTTTAAATTAAGCTTTCAATTCATATAGTGGCATCTACCTTTTTTTTTTTTTTTTTTTTTTTTTTTTTTTTAAGGTTACTTTATACTTTTATACTTTAAGTAGGTTTTGGAGCACATACTTTTTCACTTTTACTTGAGTAAAGAGGTCAAGCTGATACTTCAACTTTTACCAGAGTGTTTTTAAACTGCAGTATCTATACTTCTACTTAAGTAACAAATGTGTGTACTTTTGACACCACTGGAGTTGGACTACCATTACATAGAACAGGAAGCTTCAGGTAGCATGGTGGCTTAGTGGTTAGCACTGCTGCAAGAAGGTCATGGGATTGATTCCCACCTGTGGCCTTTCTGTGTGTTTGTGTGGGTTCCCTCCAGGTGGTACTGCTTCCTCCCACATCCAAAGACATGCAGGTTAGGTGAACTGGAATCTTTAAATTGGCCGTAGGTGTGAATGTTTTTGTTTGTCTCTGTGTGTCCCTGTGACAGACTGGTGTCTTATCCAAGGTGTACCCCGCCTCACCCCCTATGACTGCTGGAATAGGCTCCAACTCCCCTGTGACCCTTAATTGGAGTAAGCGTTTGAAGATGAGTGAATGAGTGAGAATGCTTTGAGTTAAAAGGGCACCAGAGTTGACTGGAGAAGTAACCTACAACAGACTGTTATCCAATTGTTGTAGACACTGATTCACTTCATGCTACATTATTTGGAGATAAACATGGGCCTGATGGACCTCATGGACCTCAGGGCCTGTATAGAACTTACATCTAATTCTATCTCTATTGTAGTCTGCAATCGAAATTTAAACATGGTGATTTCACTTAGAAATACATTGGGAAACTAATAACCTCACTTTACTGAAGTAAAATTGAAAATTCAACTGAAATTAAGTGAATAATCATCAGTACGTTTACTTGGCAAATCACTGTCTCAGGTGTTTTCAAGTAAATTTAACTTGTTAGAGTTCAGTGGCAGGTTTTCAGTTGGGGTTCAGAGGGTTGCAATGCTATAAACCTTTAAAATTTCCATAGTGTGTGTCCATGGGACAGTAGTGGTGTCAACTCCAATACTGTGAGTGGGGAAGTGATGGTCTAGTGGTTAAGGTGTTGGGCTTGAGTCCAGAAGATCATGGGTTCAAATCCCCGCCTGACTGGAAAATCACTAAGGACCCTTGGGCAAGGCCTTTAATCCCCTATTGCTCCTGGTGTGTAGTGATCGCCTTGTATGGCAGCACCCTGACATCAGGGTGAATGTGAGGCATAATTGTAAAGCGCTTTGAACATCTGATGCAGATGGAAAAGCGCTATATAAATGCAGTCCATTTACTATTTACCATTTAACTCCCCCATTCACCTGAATCTAGACCCACTGCTGGTTTTTAGATAGATAGATAGATAGATAGATAGATAGATAGATAGATAGATAGATAGATACTTTATTTTTCAGTTTAAAACTGAAATTCATTTTGCATCCTTGGGAGGCTCGTTTAAAATCATAATAAATACACTACATACAAAATAAATAAATACTAAATACAAATACATACACTATTTGTGTATGTAGTGTTTTTATTCTGATAGGTAGTGTAATGGTATTCCAAGCTTGATATTGTTTCCATGCATTTTTTTTTCTTTAAATTATTTTGTCTAATAACACTAACAGCAAACAGGAGGAAAAACAGACTAACCTTCTTGGTGGAGGAATTAAACAAAACAAACCAAAATCAAACAAAATAAATATTGTTATTGTATTGTATTGTATTATATTGTATAACCCATCTTGGGGCAGACACTGCTTTGAAATGTACCAAATCAGAGCGGTAACCAGTTTCTGATTGTTTCACAGTGGGTGGCTTGGTGGCTTAGTGGTTCGCACTGTTGCCTCACAGCAAGAAGGTCCTGGGATCTGTTCCCACCTGATCTTTTCTGTGTGAAGTTTGCATGTTCTCGGTGTATTTGCATGGGCTCCCTTCAGCTGCTCTGGCTTCGTCCCTCTTCCAGACACACAGATTAGGTGAATTAGTGTCTCTAAATTGAAAGGAGGTGTGAATGTGTTTGTTTGTCCATATGTGGCCCAGCGATCGACTGGCAGCCTAACCTTTCTGCTCACCCAGTGACCCATTCATAGGCTCCAGCTCCACCTTGACTGGAATAAATGTTATGGAAAATGAATGAGTTAATGAACAACTCATCAGAAAAAAGGAGTTATACTCTCATGGACAAGCACTTGCTGCATTCTGTACAAATTTTTAATTGACATTTTCACTGAATGCATCTCGGAAATTGATTTCAAGGCTGAGCCAAATCCTTTAACGGTCATCGTGTTTCCAGTAGCACAGCTTGATCTGCTCATCACTTCTATCCTGACCTACCCAAGAGGTTTTTTAACCCTTTGTTTCCACTATTAAAACCTTCTCCCGCCATCCTGTTCCTTAAATTTGTCTTTTTGACTACAACTACCTTGTCTCCCCTCACCCCTAGACTCCTCTCCTCTCTCGCTTTCATTCATGCCTGCTCTCCTCTTCCAGTTAGACCACCCACATCAACAGATTATCCGCTATCTCTATCGTTACACTTCCTCTCTTCTCTTGTCCCTTATTTTTCCTTTCTGTCCTCGCCCCCATCTGTCATCGCCCCTTTAAAATATTCCACTGCACCACTTCTCCGTCTCTCCCATCGTCTGTCTCAACGTCCCCCCCCCCGCACCAGCAGCAGATTGCCCTCCTCTCTGCTCGAATCCCCCGGTCACTCTTTAGGTTTCAAACTCCATTTGGCTGATCTGTTGGTGTCCTCTCGGTAAATGACTCTCGACTGGTTTGGACAGTTATTGACAGCTTGTTGGACGGCCAGCTGCCACGTATCCAACTTATTTATTCATCTCTACATTGATTAATGGAGAGACGGGTCACAGGTCAACCTTTTATTGTGTAAGAAACTAGACCTGAAAACAAATAAATAATGCTGTTTTTCTTTCTTTTATCTGTTAACTGACTCTTGCTTTTCATCAAAGTTAGCATCCAGGATATTTCAGTGAGTAAAAGTACAATTAAAATGACATTTTGATATGTTGTTTGCAGTGTACACATATTACAATACAACTAGTTATCTAGTCAGAATGAGGATATAAGATATCAGCAATTGCAAATCGGTCAGCTAAAAGCTAACTAATAGATGCAGGAAGCACATGTATCAAAGTGAATTTACAATTAATGTAATAATCATTGCTTGTAACATTATACACACACACACACACACACACACACACACACACACACACACACACACACAGAAGGCTTGGAATGCATTCTGGGTATTTTATAAAAATAATGATGTTGTAATTTGAGAAATGTTTGCTCCTCTACTCCTCCCTGATCCTAAATGGACTGCATTTATGTATTTTGTGTGCACATCTGAAGCAGAAGCTTAAAATGCTTTACAATGTAACACATTCACACTCCTTTGTCAGCATGCTGCCATGCAAGGCACTCAGCTACAGACAATTTGGAGATTAACATTCTCAGGTCATCCGACTCATGTTTCTATTAATAAATCAGTGACGGAATGTCACAGACACTTCTTTCGACCTCTTCATGAAACCACAGTGTCACCTTTAGTTTCATTCCCTTTTCTAGATAACTTCTGCCTCACAACCAGTCCTAGAAAGAAAGCCACATGGTTGGTCTTTGGTCTCTCTCTCTCTCTCTCTCTCTCTCTCTCTCTCTCTCTCTCTCCTCTCTCTCTCTCTCTCTCTCTCTCTCTCTCTCTCTCTCTCTCTCTCTCTCTCTCTCTCTCTCTCTCTCTCTCTCTCTCTCTGCCAGCCACTTGAACAGCCTCAGTCAAAGCACACTATTGCTGTGTTCAGGACTCAGACTGATTCATACTGCAATTAAACCCTCATAAATGCTAAAAAAAAACAGTTCTGTCAGCCTGAAAACACTTTTTACTTGTTATTTAGTCCAATTTTATCTCATTAAAACAACAGCAGCAGCAACAACAACAACAACAACAAAACATTTAGATGGGCTATTTTCTTTTTCCATGGCCTAACCTGTTTATCTTTAAAAGTGGGAGGAAACCAGAGCATCTGGAGGGAACCCACTTGAAAATGGGGAGAACATGCAAACTCCACACAGAAAGGACCAGACGGAAAGCGATCCCACAACCTTCTTGTTGTAATGCAACACTGCTAACCACATCAAATTCGGCAGAAATACTCCTTAGACAAACCTCTTTTGAAAAACTGATTGGCCACTTGAATTTTCAATCGATGGTCAGGTAGGGGTCAATTGAAGAATTACAGAGAGGTCAAAATTAAAAGATGCACCAATCATATTGAAAAATATTCCACATTATTTGCCTGATCATAAAGATTCTAAAAAGGTATAGTTTGGACTATCTGTGACTGAATTCTATGGAGTTACGGGATAAAACAGCAAGAATGGTGACAAAGGTCAGTTTCATTTTGTACAGGGGTCAAAAGTTTTGGTAAAAAGTGATGCAAATTATTAGTTGAGGGAATATGGTTTTAAAAAGGATTAGTTTGCATTGTGTATTATGCTTAGTTATCATGTTACAGGGTAGCATATGTGACATGTCATAGAATCCAATGGATGCGGACATTGTTTAACCTTTACTTTGCAAACCAAGCACCCAACACAGTCAGAACTATTCCATTTATTAATCCTATTAGCTCAACCAATAATTTGCATCACTTTTTACCAAAATTGGAGCAACTTTAACTTTTGACCGCTGTACAAAATGACACTGACCTTCACCATTCTTGCTGTTTTTTATCCCTTAACTCCATAATATTCAGTCACAGATAGTCCAAACTATACCTTTTTGGAATCTTTATGATCAGGCAAATAATGTGGAATATTTTTCAATATGATTGGAGCATCTTTTAATTTTGACCTCTGTATAATTCATCAATTGACCCCTACCTGACCACTGATTGAAAAGTCAAGTGGCCAATCGTTTTTTTTCAAAAGAGGAGTATCTGAGGAGTATTTCTGCCAAATTTGATGCTTTTATCACCATTTGCATGATTGTTTCAGTTATGTGCTGCACTATAAAAATGGGGGCAGAAAATTGAACTGAAGTGGGAAAAAAAAGGAAAATGCTGCACTGCAATGCAGATTGAGATCAAATAAATTGCATTTAGTTACTTATTTTTTGTAATGTGAAATTTCTCTTACACCTGTACACTCAGTATTCTACATGTCTGACTACTGTGGACATGAACTGCATAGAGAGACGTGTAAACATTTTTATTTGAGGTTACAAAGGGTGACCTGTCAGTGGTAAAAGGAAAGAGTCTGCAGCCTGTGTGACCCCTCGCTCAGCATCCTGCGCCGCTGATTGGCAGTAACGCTATTTAATCAAATGTCAAACAGCGGGTTTATGATACACAATCCAACCTTTGAAGCGCACCCACAAGTGCTCGCACGCACTGAATGTTTTTATTGAACAGTGAGACGGGAGCGTTTGAGTCAATAATTCTGATATCACAAGCACTATTCTGTCCACTGTGTGTGTGTGTGTGTGTGTGCGTGAAGAAAAAAGAGAGGCAGAAAAAGTCACCACTTCAACGTCTTGTTTACGTGCTTGTCATTTATTCGCTGTCTGAGGTGTATATATCTCGCATTTCAAAAACTCCCTTGCCATTTCAGAAATAATTGGCCAGTTCCTTGTGCTGAGCTGACTCCACATGCAGTCATTTCCTTCCCCTATTTTGCAGCAACGCTGCCAAAACGCTCTCTCGCTCTTTATTTCTATTTCTCTCTCTCGCTCTCTCCTCAAACTGACAGCATATCAACATGAAGATGTCAGCAGCAATAACAGTAAAACTATTACACGAGAATGATTGAGATCTCACTTTTGTTGGGTGTCCTACACAATACAGCGCATTAAAATGAAATATTGTACAGCAGGCTACACTGCATACTGCACTGCAATCTGTTATGTGCAACTTTTGCTGCATACGGTTAGGTCAAATAGTATTTGGACATTGACACATTTTGTGTAATTTTGTCACTGGACTCCACCACAGCGGTGTTGAAGTGAATCAAGATTAGTGCAGCAGATAAGTGAATATTTACTGAGGGATCCTTCAAATGGTGATGCAAGCACCACATTTGGCACACATACTCCTTAGACATTACTTTTTTTAAAATGCCAAGTGGCCACATGAACTTTCAATAGGCGGTCAAGAAGGGGTCAATTGAAGAATTACACAGGGGTCAAAATTTAAAAATGCTCCAATCATATTGAAAGATAGTCCATATTGTTTGTCTGATCATAAAGATTGCAAAAAGGTATAGTTTGGACTATCTGAATGTTATGAAGTTATGGGGTAAAAACAGCAAAGACACTGAGAAAGGTCAATTTCAGTTTGTACAGGGGCCAAAAGTTAAAGTTGCTCCAGTTTTGGTAAAAAGTGGTGCAAATTACTGGATCAGCTAAAAGGATTAATAAATGGAATAGTTTTGACTGTGTTGCGTGCTTGGTTTGCAAATTAAAGGTTAAAAAAATGTTGGCATCCATTGGATTCTATGACATGTGACATATGCTACCCTGTAACATGATAACTAAGTATGATACATGATGCAAACTATTACTTTTTAAAACCATATTCACTCAACTAATAATTTGCATCACTTTTTACCAAAAGTGGAGCAACTTTAACTTTTGACCCTTGTACAAATTGAAACTGACCTTTGTCACCATTCTTGCTGTTTTTACCCCATAACTCCAGAACATTCAGTCACAGATAGTCCAAACTATACCTTTTTGGAATCTTTGGGATCAGACAAATAATATGCAATACTGGTCAGTATGATTAGAGCATTTTTAAATTTTGACCCCTGTGTAATTCTTCAATTGACCCCTTCTTGGCCGCCTATTGAAAGTTCATGTGGCCACTTGGCATTTTTAAAAGAGTATGTGTGCCAAATTTGGTGCTTGCATCACCATTTGAATAATTTTTTTTTCAGTTATCCGCTGCACTAGATGTATCTGTGGTGTCAACACAACTTTTTGATATGTTTTTAATAGAATTATTGCATCAAACAAAGACCAGTTACTGTCCTTTTCATACATCGAACAGTGAGTTTTCTTTAGAGAAGTCAAGGATGGATACATGAACATTTCCAAGTCAGTGAATATGTTTTGGACTTCATTTATAACAATCAATAAGACATACAAACAACATGGAAAAGTAATTTCCTTCGACTTCTCCGTTTTTTGTTTTGTTTTTTTTCACTCAGGGTCGCCACAGCCGATCCAAAACAGATTGGCCTGCTAGACCAGATGCCCGCCGTAATGCAGCTCAACATAACATGAAGAATTTGCCGAGGTGGAATTAAAAGCAGAAACTCAGTGACTGTGCAAAAAGAAGCTTGTGAGGGAAGCCATCAAGTCACCCATGGCACCTCTGAAGGAGTTAGAGTCTTCTGTGGTTGTGATTGGAGAAACTGTACAGCTTTGATTGATTGCACCACTTCATAGTGGAGTGGACCAGAGAATGATTTCCATCCAAGAAAAGTGAGCAAATCTAGGGTTGCATCTCCCATGTTCCTTCTGGCAGACTATAGATGAAATTTCATGCCTTTTTTTTTTAAAGAAAATCCTTCTCTGTCCTTCTCCCTTATGATGCAGTTTAACTGGCGATGCAATAGACAATAGCTGCACAGTGCACAGCTTCTCCAACCAGAACCACAGACGCCTATATGTAACTCCTGCAGAGTTGTCAGGGGTCTGGATGCCTTGGTGACTTCCCTCATTTGCCTCCTTCTTGCACAGTCACTCAGTTCTGAAAGCACCCTCCTCCACACAGATTTACCATACAGTGCCATACTGTTTGTATTGCTTAATGATGGACGAAAATGAAGTCAAAGACATAGTCAGTGATTTGGAAATGTTCATGTGTCCACCACCTGACTTGTCTAAAGAAAACAAGACATAAAGGTGATGATTTTGTAACGATTCTTACATTAAGTTTGTTCATTTACTTACAGGCTGCTAAATTGGAGGCTCTATGTGTAAAAATGGTTGTAATTCTTAAAAGGTTAATGTGATATTTGTGTTAAACCCTTTGAATTAAAGCTAACAATCTAAACTACAAGTACATGTTGAGGTGATGTAAAGAGCAAGAAATTACACAAAATAAACACTATCACTGTCCAATTACTTTTGGACCTGACTGCACTATGGAGTGTTACATTATATGAAGCAGATACCATTATATTGAACAATCACCAGTTTTGGTGCATGGCACTTTTTCACGCTTACAATTGCAACTTTCAGCTTTTTTTTTAAACAGAACACAAGTTAGTTCTCGATGAAAAGATGGGGGAAATGTATATGCTTCTATGGGGAGTTTTTCTTAATGTAGCAAAAAAAGTAGACCCCCCACCCCCACCCCCTTGCATTTTGACACTTATCCTCATGTTGAACAAAATCAGACTCACATGCCAAAAAATGCTGAGCTCAGGATAAACTGGAAGAAACTCATTGACTCTGTTTTGATTTTCTCCCCGGGCTCACTTCTTTCATTATCTCCTCATTTGTTCCTGTCCCTAAAGTGGCTCACAGTCCTATACACCCATTTTCAATCACAGTAGCTGTCATAAAAAAATAAAAAAAATAAATAAAAGGAAGTAATGCCTGTCACTGTCGTGCCATGTTTTTTTTTTTTCATACTGCAGTACAGAGGGTCAGAAGAACTAAAAGGCACATGCATGAACATTTGAATGTTTTACTTCTATGCAGCACCATTATTTTTGCAATAGGAGTGTTCACATAAGTGCTGAGAGGCTGAAACTAATCAGATTTTGCCTTATTATCAAAATCTCCTTATGTATGTGTTGTTCAAGATGAACCACAGTTACTTTGATGGCGTGGCCAACAATATAAAACACTGATGTTCTGATAAATTAGAGGTTGTAGGACAGATCTTTAGATATACAACCATAAAACACTGGCAAATATGGTAACATACTGTACTAATATTGACATTTCTTGTAATGTCATTATATCGATGATCCAGTCATAAAGTCTTTAAATGTTTATTTTCCCAACAAAATAATGGTAACAGATGGAAGTTAATGATTTTGAGCCTTATCTTGATGATCTATAGTGTATGGATTACAAAACATGAGTGGATTTGTGGGTTTGTCAGACTCCACTTTGGCATTTAAAGTGTGCGTAGTCTGAGCGCAAAGTGGGCAGAGGGTGGAAGTGAATTGTATTTAGTCACATAAATAGTCACTTTTTTTTTTCTTTTTTTTTTGGATGAAATGTCACATTGACCATTCTGGTTGTCATCTATCATGCCTTTTAAAAGGTGGGTTGTGCTGGAATAGTGCACTTATATTTCAAATACTGACTCAATACTGGCCAGTTTACAGACCTATGCATTGCATCAAAGTGTAGCCACCAAAGCTCCCTGAGGTGAAGCAATAAAGCAAGGTGAAGTTTTATATTTTATAACTGTTGTTTTGAATTTGACTTGTTTGTGTATAAAAGGAGATTGTATGTGATCTTACACCCACCTATGTATGGCATAGCTTAACAATCATCCATTTGGTATGCCTGCTTACTCTAATTAAGGGTCATACAGGGCTGCAGCCAATCCCAGCAGTCATAGGGCATGAGGCGGGGTACACCCTGGCCTGGACAGTATGCCACTCTATCACAGGACCTTATATAGACAAACACATTCACACCTACAGTCAATTTAAAGTTTCCAGTCCACCTAACCTGCATGTCTTTGGATGTGAGAGAAAGCTGCAGCAGTTGTAGGGAATCCACAGAAGCACAGGGAGAATATGCAAACTCCACATGGAAAGGCCCCAGGTGGGAAGTGATCCCATGACCTTCTTGCTTTGATACAGCACTGCTGAGCCACTGTGCTGCACCATACCTGAAAATTGCACTGTATAGATAGCAAGAAAAATCTATACTCAATGGTCAACCATATTTTTGGTGGTCTTTGGCAAAATCAGTTTATACTGCTATTACACAAGTTAATTTTGAAATTACATTAAAATATCAGGCTTCTGTGTATATGTATGTATGTATATATATATATATATATATATATATATATATATATATATATATATATATATATATATATATATATAATCTAAAATTGTGGCCTTTAAACTTACAGTGAAAACTAATCTTGACAACATGACATGAATTAATTAAAAATATGAAAACCAAATTGATGGGTTCCATAAGTAATTGCACCCTTTTGTGTTGCACCTCAGAAATTAGAACTGCTCCTATGGGAAGAGCTCATACTCAAAAGTAGTTAACAAGTGATGCTTTAGTGCATTGCATCAAATAAGACATTCATTAAGATGCACACCAATTGGGGAAAAAAAAAGATTTAAAAATGGCAAGATTTTTTTTTTTTTTTGCATTCATTTCCAGACAGCCACATTGCACTCAGATTTCCCTCCGATAGTTCTCCAGGGAGCGACCTTCCCTCCAATCTGTATCCACTCCTATATTCTCACATTAGCAGTCATCTCACAGACGGTCCAGTTTCATCACGACTAAAAATGAAGACTCACTTAAATGCCTGCGTCAGTCCCCCACAAGCAGCTGTAATAAAATATCTCCAGTGTGCGTTCTGATCAATGAAGGAGAGAGGAGACACAAGCTGGCAGGCTTAATGGGCCCCTTTCCACTTAAATACCATACGAGCAACTCTGGGGAAATGCAGATGGAGGGAGAGGAGGTGGAAGAGACAGAGTGGAAGATAAAAATGAAAAGAAGTAGGATAAGTAGCCGGGGTAGATTAAAGACAAGGAAGTCGGAAGCAAAAATAGTGAGAAAAGAAGGTAAGAAGAAAAGGAGGATGAATAATTTCAGCAGGGTACGGGCTCTGCGGATGCAAAGGTAGATGGAAAAAAGAGCAAAAAAAGAGTGAAAAATTAAAGAAAAGAGTTGTGCAACATCACTCGTTCACAATAAAGTGAAATTGGGATCTGCTTAAAATTTCTAAGTACAGTTTTTCTTTTCATTCTTATTTTTTAAGTAAGTGCAGATTTCTTTCTGGATTTCTGTATTTAATTTTGTAATTCGTATTTGTGTTCCAGCACGAGTCAACAGATCGGTTCAGTGTCAGCTGGAGCCGCTCGTGTTTTCTTTCATGGTGGCTCAGAAATGGATTGAGTGTCACTTACAGGGATTTTCTCTCATCTGCTTGCCAATACCACTCACAGTGTCAGCAGCGGGTGGCTGAATCCTCACCACATTTGTTCTCCTGTAACCTCATCACCAAACTGCTCCAGTGTATATTTTCTGGAGACCACCCAGGGCCAGATTAATGCATGGGCCCCAAGTCATGTGGGGTCCCCAATTTTTCTCCACTAACATGTGGTGGAGAACATGTTATAACATAAACACTTCTTCACTTCTCAAATATCACTGTGTTTGTCTGCTATATGATATATTTAACTGAATTTTCTGATCCAGACAACCAATGATTTATAAAGGAAAATAATGGAAATCATCAGGGGTTTTGTAAACAACTGTATTTATTTATTTTCAGGAAAAAAAAGTACAGTGTTTTGGAGCTTTTAATTATAATAGACATTTTTCTAGGCTCCAGAAAATACTAAAAATGCATCACATAAAATGCACTGGCTGAATATAACTGAATGAGTCCTCCTGCAGCTTGATAACATGGTCGTTAAAAAAAAAAATGACGAAAATACCCTGAGTCTGGGGAGCAATGTGAGCAGATCAAGTTCGGCACAACGTGGATCCACATCCGGTTGATGTATAATGAATGCTGCCACACCTACATGTATGTGATAGATGTTAACGGCTAAAGGTGTGAATATTATGACACCTTAAAAAAGAACATCAACCCTTTGATGACCATTTTTTGAGCTCTAGAAAAGGAGATTGAGTGATCACTGTAGTTACAATCAGCACACATATAAACACACAGATCAGATCCCAGTATCCCTTCCTAGGCATATTTTAAGTAGAAAGACACTCAAAGGCGGCACACCTGCTCCAACACTTGAAGGGCTTTCACAGGTACACATTCTCTTTTGCATTTACTTATTTATAAATTTAGAAAACCATCTTTTACATTTTTAAAGTCATCTTCATATGTCTGTGTAAATATTAGTGATTTTTTTCACCCACTTAAAAAAAAAAAACTGTAAGCCATGACAACTGGATAAGAATCTGATTACTAAATAATTCAAATTTTGTCAGTGTTATCTACATTTTATACTACAGGGTAAAATTGAATGATTAAAAAATCCTTGTTATCCTTGTTAACAAGGAATTTTTAGCCAAGATAGCATAAAGTCCTGTTAAAAGAACAAATTATGGGGTGATGGTTAAGTGTTCCTGGTTCAAAACCGACCCCTGGTCATTCTTCATGTAATAGTATAGGATCATTTGTAATTTTGTGTATTTTTCATTTTTGGCAAAAGCAAAAACTCAAAACTTGATTTTGAAAGAAGATATCATAAGCTTTAAATAAAAATAGGGTGCCATTTTTTTCTTTACATTCGAATGGTCTGAAATTCAAGATGGTGTCCAAAATAGCCGCCATTTAACAATAATGTAATATCTTTGCTCATACACAAGATAGAATTACAAAGTATCTAAATATAGGTTTTCTGACACAAGGAAACCAACAGAATTATCAAATTACCTAATTACATTATGTAATTAACAGGATATAAAAGGGTTGAGTTCTAAAAACTGTTGAGGTCTAAGGTTCTTAAAACATATGGACTCACACACCATATCAACTCAGTATAGAAAATGCATAATTCAATACACCTACCTACAGCTATCTATTTTATAAACACTACCCATTCTAGAGCCTGTGGATCCCCATGGGCAACACACTAGCAGTTAGTATAATCTGTTTGCTGCTCATATGACAAGTAAAGCAAAGTCAAAAATCCACAGTTTTTGACTTCTTGTTAGATGAAGACGCTGCTATGTTGGTTAATATACAGTGAGGCAAATAAGTATTTTATTCACTGTTGATTTTGAAAGTTTTCCCACATAAAAAGAATAGAGAGGTCTGTAATTTTTATCATAGGTACACTTCAACTGTGAGAGACGGAACCTAAATAAACTAAACTAAAATAAAATTTTAAAAAAATCAGAAAATCACATTGTATGATTTTTAAATAATTAATTTGCATTTATTGCAAACAATGGCATCCTATTTTTTTAATGTTTAAATCATATTCTAACAGAATCAGGTGCATTTTTGCTTTTATATATTAAAAAAAAAAACTTTTTTTTTTCTTTTATTATTTCATGACAAATGACCCTACACTATAATATGGAGTTGTGTCAGGAGGGGCATCTGGTGTAAAACTTATGCCAAATGACATGCAGAACCACCTTGGATCTGCTGTGGCCATCCTGAGTGAGAAACAGTAGCTTAAAGGGACTTACGAGGTCTGTTAGAAAACTATCCGACCTTTTTATAAAAAAAAAAACAAACTATATGGATTTGAATCATGTGCGCTTGCATCAGCCAAGCTTGAACCTTCGTGGGCATACGTGAGTTTTTTCACGCCTGTCGGTTGCGTCATTCGCCTGTGGGCAGGCTTTGAGTGAGCACTGGTCCACCCCCCTCGTCGGATTTTCATTGTCAGGGAAATGGCTGAGCGATTGGAGCAGCGCTGCATCAAATTTTTCCAGAAACTGAGAGACAACCAGGTGGAAACCATTCGGAAGATTCAGATGGCTTTCGGTGAAGATACTCTGGGCGTCACACAGATTAAGGATCATTACAACTGGATTAAAGACGGCCCACAGCGGCGCAGGGCGTGCCACGCTCCGAGCAGCCATCGACAGGCTGAAACGACCAGATCATTTCCAAAGTGAACACTGTGTTGATCCGGGACGTCGTCTGACTACCAGAGAAATTGTGGAAGAGGTGTACATTAGCACTTTTGCGGCACATTCCACTGTTACAGGAGATTTTGTAATGAAAGACGTGTGGAGGAATTCGCGCGTCGGGACGGAGCCGCTAATGGCGCACAACAAAAAGCACGTCCGTGTTGGAAACCATTCGGAAGATTCAGACGGCTTTCGGTAGCTTTTCAATCGAGTGAGTATCCGAGAAATTGTGTAACAGCTGGGCATGTCACAACTTGTCCTGTGAGACTTCCAACACGGACGTGCTTTTTGTTGTGCGCCATGAGCGGCTCCGTCCCGACGCGCGAATTCCTCCGCACGTCTTTCATTACAAAATCTCCTGTAACAGTGGAATGTGCCGCAAAAGTGCTGATGTACACCTCTTCCACAATTTCTCTGGTAGTCAGACGACGTCCTGGATCAACACAGCCTTCACTTTGGAAATGATCTTGTCGTTTCAGCCTGTCGATGGCAGCTCGGAGCGCGGCGCGCCGTCATTAATCCGGTTGTAATGATCCTTAATCTGTGTGACGCCCAGAGTATCTTCACCGAAAGCCGTCTGAATCTTCCGAATGGTTTCCACCTGGCTGTCTCTCACAGTTTCTGGAAAAATTTGATTCAGCGCTGCTCCAATCGCTCAGCCATTTTCCTGACAATGAAAATCCGACGAGGGGGGTAGAACAGTGCTCACTCAAAGCCTGCCCACAGGCGAATGACACAACCAACAGGCATGAAAAAACTCACGCTTGCGCACGAAGGTTCAAGCTTGGCTGATGCAAGCGCACATGATTCAAATCCATATAGTTTAAAAAAAAAATAAAAAGGTTGGATAGTTTTCTAACAGACCTCGTATTTTCATGTTAGAAGAACAGATTATATTTTTTCACTTAAATTTGAATTTTAAGGCATCCCTGACACTAGCATTTTTAGATTCATTAAAATGATTGATTATACATTGTAAATATCACCTGTTCTTAGATGTTAGTACTGTACATATGCCCTAAATCTGTGCCTTATCGCTTGAGAAAGTCAAGAAAAAGTTGACTGATGTATTCTAACTGTGAACACTGACACCATTATTCCTTGAGAATTACTGAGTCTGTGTGGGAGGAACCAGATGGATCTGTGAACACTGATACCAGCATTGATCCGACCTGATTCTTTGTAATTGACTCCAATAACAACTCCATTACTGGTGGCACCCTGATTAGTGTGTTGGACTGCCTATAAAATGAGCTGCAAAGACCTCCTCTAAACACACACACACACACACACACACACACACACACACACGCGCGCGCGCTCGTATGGCTGCTGCTCACATGTTAGTCAGTCAGGTACTTCAGGCAAACACATGCATGAACAAAACACCTGACTGACAGAGGAATAGCCACAGGAAGAAGCAACAAGGGACACCATCATTTGATGAGATTTAAGTGCAAGAAGACTATATATATATATATAACTAATTGATTCATTCATTTTGTCCAACTGATCTGGGTCGCGGTGATGCAGATCAAGCTCACACTTTCCTATCCTCCGCCATGTTCTCTAACTCTTCTTGGGGTAGCCTGAGGCATTCCCAAGCCATCTGGGAAATATAATCTCTCGAGCCTGTCCTGGGTATTCCCTGGGACATCCCAGTAGGATGTGCCTGAAAGACCTCCCAAGCAGGACCAGGGGCATCCTCACCAAATGCCCAAAGCACCTCAACTGGCCCTTTCAATTTGAAAGGAGACCTGCATTGAAAAAAATGCAGTCAGATTTTTTGAACAAAAAATGACTTACATTTACACATGAGATCCTTCTGAATGTAGTAAAGTAAATCTGCAAGCCCAGATCTGTCATTCAACGGAGAAATCTTCATTTGAAAATGACAAATTTACAGCTAACATTTAGCCCTCTGCAAATTGTCCCTCTCATCATGGACGCTGCCGAGACGTCACGGACAAGACCCTCTCCCAGCATGCATTGCGCCAATTGTAATTTGTGGATTTACGTCAGTTTGCATCTGCACTTTTTTCTTGTCTTATATGGAAGGAACTACTTTTTTAAAACTTCATATTGTCTTGCGGCACATTTGGTGAGTACACATTTCTTTTATTTGTGCTTGAAAATTATTTTGGGGGACTTTTTCATACGCCCGTTTGAGTGGTGTCGCAATGAAAATCTACTGTCTTTCGCCTCCGGTACCATCGCGGGATATGGAGGCGAGACCCGCAAAGAATCCCAGTCATTAAAAATATATAAACCTCTCTCAGCGTCCATGGAGCTCTGGGGCTCCGATTGCCGAGACGTGCGGTGCTGTGGATTTTGCAGCAAGAAGTCTGTCCTTGCAGCAACAGGTGTACTGGCCGCTTGTCATTAAAACAGCGAGCGTAGCGGAAGCAGAGAGCGGGAGAGGAAGAACGGCGCCCGCTGTTGATGTCGTTGCTGATCTGAGCACACAGATCTGTATCTCACATTCATTGCAGCTTACTTTTGGATGTTGAAACCAGGACGTGTATAAGTAACATTACTAACAGATAAAATTAATTTCAATGCGGGATCGGACTGAAGGTGGGAGCGCGTCGTCTTGTCCCTGACGTCATGGAAATGATACGGCTGTACAAAATGTTTTCACAGAGGGCTAAATTTTAGCTGCAAATTTGTCATTTTTAAATGAAGATTTCTCCGCTGAATGACAAATTTGGGCTTACAGATTTACTTTACTGCATTCACAAGGGTCTTATAAATACATATCAGCTATTTCTTTCTGAAATCTGACCACATTTATTTCAATGCAGGTCTACTTGAAGAAGCAGAGGCTCTACTCAGAGTCCCCTAAGGATATTCAAGCTTCTCACATTGCCCTTGAGTGTTAGCCTGGATACCAAATGGAGAACTTTAGGGCCCCTTCACACATAGTGCAATTTGGTTGAACTGCACATTAAGTGCGCATGAAGCAAGAATCGTATGGAGTACATATAAAATTCTAGCTGCCTCTACCACCTCGTACACCTGTTGCTACAACTATTTGTGCACACCAGTGGCTGAAAGACAGAGTGTGTCTGCAGTGAGAGCCCATCAAACCCTCTCGCGGCAGGTGTTGGCCAAATTCCAGCTGACAAGGATGAACATCTAACACTGCTCACATGCACTGTAAAACTCAATGAGTTAGTTGAACTCAAACCATTTGAGGAAACCGATTGCCTTAAACCATTTGAGTTTGCCAACTTAAATGAAATAATTTTCAAAAATTTAATTGTTAAAGTTTTAGTAACTTAACAATTTATAGTTAATTAAACTTATGTAAACCTAGCTTATGTTTTTTCAATAAAAAAAGTGACAAATACATTTCTGCCTATAAAAATTACATTACATTTTTGATTAGATTTTTTGATGCATTCTTTGGCTTACTTGTTAACTGCGTTGTGTTGTTATGACTCTGCTGATTCGCTCCCCTCGGGATGCAAACTCACGATCTCCGGCATGGAAGTCGGTCTCTAGAGAGACTCGTTAGCAGACTTTTAATCAGTCTTTCATTGGATTCAGGTGTGTTGGAGCAGGGAGACAACTAAGAGTGTCAGGAATGTGGCTCTCGAGGACCGAACTTGGCCATCTCTGCTCTAACCAGAAGGCTAAAACCCAGGACTCTGGCCTTGTGACCAAAGAATTCTTTTGAGTTGTTGGGAGTGAGGTTTATGAACTACATCTGCACAGCAACACCTGCTGGCCTCTGTTACATAAACTCAATTAAAATGAGTGAATGGAATGCACTGGAAATACATCACCAACACTTAAATGCCCCAAAACGTTAAATGCACTTAAAGGAACTGAGTTGTTATAACAACAATTCATTTTTGACCTAGTTTAATTAGTGGAAATGAGTGACTATAACTTTTTCAAAGTTTGAGTTACATTAACTTAATTATTTTATTAAAATGGAGTATTTGGTTTAACAGTGTGGCAAAATGTGTGGCCATTTGTACTATCATCATGAAAACAGTCAGCAGACAATCACTGTCAAGCTGGATGTGAAATTTGTCTAAGTGCCCCCACGAGTGTGGCTTTGCAAAAAGCCACAGACGTGGTGAATGTATCTCACACGTATGTGTGTGCATCGTGCTCCCCTCCCCTCCCCAGCTCCCTCAACACATCTGGCATGATGGGGGGCACACTTGCATAAAATGCATAGATGTGTGTACAGATCTGATCACATGGGGCTGGACAGCCAGGTCTGATCGCATACATTACAGGGAGGGCCTGTCAGCTGATCACAGCACAGTGACAGCTGGATGAGGGCTCAGTGCACACTTTAAAACACATAAACCACTGCCAGGACAGTTATATACACTCAACAAAAATATAAACGCAACACTTTTGGTTTTGCTCCCATTTTGTATGAGATGAACGCAAAGATCTAAAACTTTTTCCACATACACAATATCACCATTTCCCTCAAATATTGGTCACAAACCAGTCTAAATCTGTGATAGTGAGCACTTCTCCTTTGCTGAGATAATCCATCCCACCTCACAGGTGTGCCATATCAAGATGCTGATTAGACACCATGATTAGTGCACAGGTGTGCCTTAGACTGCCCACAATAAAAGGCCACTCTGAAAGGTGCAGTTTTATCACATAGCACAGTGCCACAGATGTCGCAAGATTTGAGGGAGCATGCAATTGGCATGCTGACAGCAGGAATGTCAACCAGAGCTGTTGCTCGTGTATTGAATGTTCATTTCTCTACCATAAGCCGTCTCCAAAGGCGTTTCAGAGAATTTGGCAATACATCCAACCAGCCTCACAACCACAGACCACGTGTAACCACACCAGCCCAGGACCTCCACATCCAGCATGTTCACCTCCAAGATCGTCTGAGACCAGCCACTCGGACAGCTGCTGAAACAATCAGTTTGCATAACCAAAGAATTTCTGCATAAACTGTCAGAAACAGTCTCAGGGAAGCTCACTTGCATGCTGTTCTCTTCACGGATGATGCGAAGGAGATGTGTTGCACTGCATGAGGCAAATGGTGGTCACACCAGATACTGACTGGTATTCCCCCCCCCCCCCCCCCCCCCCCCAATAAAACAAAACTGCACCTTTCAGAGTGGCCTTTTATTGTGGGCAGTCTAAGGCACACCTGTGCACTAATCATGGTGTCTAATCAGCATCTTGATATGGCACACCTGTGAGGTGGGATGGATTATCTCAGCAAAGGAGAAGTGCTCACTATCACAGATTTAGACTGGTTTGTGAACAATATTTGAGGGAAATGGTGATATTGTGTATGTGGAAAAAGTTTTAGATCTTTGAGTTCATCTCATACAAAATGGGAGCAAAATCAAGTGTTGCGTTTATATTTTTGTTGAGTGTAAATAATTACGACAATACCTACATATGCATTTACAAAACAAATAATGAAAATGAATCACCACATAACACAAAGAGTGACGCATTGGTCTGGACACTGAACGGACAAGAGGGAACGTGTCTGCTCACAGCCGTGGCTGTAAAAATCTCTGCTCCTTGACATCCCAGCTGGAGGGCACGTTCCGTGTTTGGAAGGACATGAACTTACAAGATTCCTCTGTGAGGCGCATGTCTGCCTACTGTCCTCACATGAAAATATATAAAACATCTTTCGCCTTTGCGCTGGGCTGCAGCGACCAGACAGTGCACCTGCTCCATGTCCTTGTTGATTCTCAATCTCAAACCTCAAACAATACCTATCGAACCATGAAGGTTTGCTTTCTTCTTGGTGGTGAAGGGTACAAGTTGCAGTACTTAAATGTGTTTAAAGAGATTGAATGAGGAACAGGTGGCAGCTGAAAGATGAACAGCAACAACTTACTGTAAAAGTGGCATAACAGTACAACTCTCAGCTAAATTATGCCACAATTACAAATTACATAAAATTAGTTTTAGCCTGTACACATATGATGTTTTTCATGTCCACATGCATTAACTGTGTGCTCAAACTAAGGTTTGAGCTATGTCTTATCATGAATTTTATACCATTTGTGACATAGTGTTAGATAAACAACCCTACTGGCTAACTTCTCCTGCAAAATCTATATCTTGCTTGTAATGGGTTATGGCCCCTTCACACATAGTGTGAACTTTGGACGGCGTTTGGATGAAAATGGCGACACAGCGTGAAACAGTTCGAAATTAGCACACCACGAAACATCGCACCGCTTATGTGGAGGAAATATAAAAAAAAAACAGCCGGTACCTGTGGGACCACATCGCACCACTTATGTGGAATATAAAAAAGTAATAAAAACAGCCGGTACCAGTGGGACCACATCACGCCGCTTATGTGTAATATAAAAACAGAAATAAAACCAGCCGGTACCTGTGGGACCACATCACGCCACTTCAGTGGAAAAAACCAACCAACAAACAAAAAAACATACCACCCACTGGACGTGAACTTGCACCGTCCAAAAGCTCTGATTAACAGCCAGAGACTTTACCACTGAGCTACAGAGCTGATCTTTGGAAGCTACAAAAAAAAATCACACACCATATAAAAACCTCGTATTTATCAAGCGAGCAATACAAATATGATCCATTCTGTTTCACTCTAAATGACCCATGGTCACAAACATACAGTCATGAAATGACATGAATGAGAAGCAGTTCGCTCATCTCATTCATGTCCACATCTGCTGGCACGTCTCCAACCGGTCACGCGCGCGTGTCTTGTGGACAACGTGCTGCAGGACACCACGTCATGTAGAACAAAGCTCACGTGGGTGACATGACAGTGAGATCGCCTGCTGTGTGTTCTGATCTGATGGTCCCTGTCAACCTGGGAGCAGCCTGTCCATGTGCATGCTGTGCACATGCTTGCTCCCTGCAGCACATTGCCACAGTGATATATGTTTTTATTCATGTCCACTTGATAACAGCAAACAGACATACATGTGTCACAGTGGGCAGTTGTTTGTCCATGTCCGTCCAAACACAGTACGTGGTGTCCAGCTGGGATGTCCAGATCCACAGATTTCCACAGCTGCTTCCATGGGAGGACACACCTCCTGTCATTTCAGTGCACACACCAAAGCCACAGTCGTGTGGGATGTAGACAAATTTCTCTGTGAGTATGAAAGTGACTGTCTGCAGTTTATTGTGCCAAGAGTGCGACTGGCCACACATTTTCTAAGTGCGGTGTTAGGTGTTCGTGCGCGTCACCTGGAATTTGGCTGACACCTGCTGCGAGAGGGTACACACAGGGTTCGCACAGCACACACTTTGTCTTTCAGGCGCTTGTGTGTGCAAATAGTTGTAGCAACAGGTGTACGAGGCGTTGGAGGCAGGGACGATATTACACGGTTTGCACACGATTCCTGCGTCATGCGCACTAAGTGTGCACTTCGTCCAAACTTCGCACTATATGTGAAGGGGCCCTTAGAATAAGACAACTCTGACTGAATTATCCAACAGCAACAACAACTTAAAAAAAGAGTCTGGCAAAACATGCACAATTTTGAAATGACACCATTAAATCAGTATTTGTTGGTACTGGTATGGATGCAAACACTGTTGGGGAGGTGTGTGTGTGTGTGTGGGGGGGAGCATTACTCAAAATGTCTAAATTAATAAAGAAGTTTGAATTTTAGTACAAAGCATGTTGGAATAGTACAGCTGTGAGACCTGAAGGCTGAAGGTGACATCTAGATGCCTTTGCTTCTAGGTCTCTTTGGAGGATCCTTGGGTACCTCTGGATTTGGAATTTTGTTATGGCAAATGAATGATTACTTATGGAGATAAAGACAAGGAGTATCATTTGCACTGTGAGGGAATGTCAGTTGCAACCTTTTGCCATGTGGCATGTTTCTCTGGATGACATCCAATACACAGGTGCCTCAATATTAATATCCTTAGTAAATGGAAAAGGCCATATACATTTACTTTCAAGATGTTGGGATGAACTCGTCGTATGCATTGGTGGTTGCCATCCAGCACCCAGAGTGGTCGCATGGTGTAGTGGATGTAGCACCGTGTGGCACCAGTGCGTGCTCCAAAACCTGACCCGAGCTATGTTGGTATCCCATACCAGTGGTCTATTTTTGGTTGTGAGAAACATCCGTCAGCACCGTCTTGCCGCGACTGTGATTGACATTACACATTTACAGCACACATGCCCAAACACACTGTGTCAATAAAGCCCTCAGCATGCAAGCAGAGATTAGTGCACTACAGCATAACAAATATGTCTTCTCCATCGGCAGCTCAACATCTTCTTTGTCAAATTTAAGCCCAAGTATTGATTTCCCTCAACTCCTTTTTTCCTTCCTCTCACTCAATCTCTCCTCACTTGTAGTGCACAGAAGAATATGAGGTGTCGTCAAAGAACATGTGCAGTTAGGAGTAACACAGGCATGCACGGTGACACGGCAACAAATGCACGTGCACAAACACCTCGCGACCGCTGTCTTTGATCCAAAGTTCAACGAGGGATCAATGCGTATTTGTCGTTTCTTTTTCTGCTTGTGCAAAGTGGAGACCCGGATCTATTGGGGGGTAAAACCACAAGGCAAATTAAATCAGTAGGCTTCCCACTGGCAGATGGCTCACTTTAACACTCAGTTAGCCTTTAGATAATTGAGGCGTCGACTGTGTGGCGGTTGTTAAAAAAGGAACGGATGATTTGTTGATACGTTTGACTGGAATAGATCAGCAGAGGTTAAATAAATGAAATCCCATTTGTCAGGGAGAGGAACCCCGGTAATAATAAATGCCCTTCTCACCCACCCCCTTCTGCAAACACCTCCGCTGTTTGGCCTCATAAATAGAGCAGGAGAGGGAAGATGTTTCCCACTCGCCCTTGCCATGTGCACGGCTTGGCCACGGCGCCGTTGTGCCATTGATAGGGTAGCCCTGCTTAATGAAACGGTGCTTCCTTCCCCTCTTCTCTGCTTGTTTTTCAGCCCTCCTCCCTCCTGCATGCAGTGTGATAAGTAGCGAACCAGCGAAGCCTGTAATTACAATCTTACCGAGGAACCCTGGCCCAATCTGTGTATAAATCTCGCCATCCAATTACAAGATGTAATAATTTTGCAGTCAAGCTGGTAATGAGGTCTAATACTCATGCATGTGATAATCCCCCCTGGATGCTGACTCTATCAGATGTTAGCTTTGTAATTATACTGGCAGAAAATCATTATTTCATGTTCAGCAGAAAAATGAGCTTGGTGGGGGGAAGTTAATTTTCTCTATGCTCTGTGAAGCATAGACTAAATTTTAATGATCTAATCATTACCCTCGACTATCCCCGGCTGCAATTGACCCATGTTACTTGTGTGAGGCAACATTTTGCTCGTTTAAGAGTCCCTGATACGCAGTAAAGGTTTGCCAGGTAAGAGTCTTTTTATTTTGTAATTATACCACAATAAAACTATTATGCTAATGATATGGAAATCGATATTGTTGGGTCGCAGTGTCATTTAACAGCTGCATGGAACATAAATCACATTTTTAATTGTAAGCTGTTAACATTTCCACATTATTGCTTTGTGTTTGTGTGTCTCTGTGTGTGTGTGTTTGAAGGGTTGACTCTGACAGTGAGAGAAAAGGTCAGCTGTTGATGTAAACATCTGTGATATCCTTTCTTGTTCTCATTTTGATGTGGACTGATGTAAATACATCCAACTGGGCAAATCTGTCAAATATAATGTGAGTATTATGAATATATGATATTTAACCATATTTACCTAAATTGTTTGATAGCACATAGTAAAAATGTAAGATATATTTGTGTTACAGTGCGGTACATAAGCGTTTGGACACGAAGACACCCAGATGCCCAAAATGAGGATCGAGAAATGAGCGCTCTCGGTCAATGTGGCTTCTTTTAAATTTTGCCAAAATAAGCTTTTAAATCATTGTTGAATATTAACTCTTTTTGACTTTGACTTTGTATTGCATATGAATTGAATACTCTGGTTTCTGTCAGTTGTTGTGTGTGACAGTTGTATATGCTTGTTCTTCTTACCTCCACCAATGAAGTTGTAGGAGGTTATGTTTTAGCCTCTGTTTGCTTTCTGTGTAGGCTCTCAGTTGTCCAGGTGGTTTCCATAGTAGAGAAGCTTGAATCTTCGACTGGACTGGGTTGCTTGACGTGAGGATGTTTCGCTTCAAATCACAGAAGCTTCCTCAGCTAAAATTCTTGCTCTGGTAGTCTGACTTCTGTCTTGACTCTTGTAGAGAAGAATAAACCAGAAGCCAACAAAAGCTGGAGTTTTTAACCTAACCAGACCCCTCCTACCGAGAGGCCGACTGCTATAGGCTAGTGACTAAACAGTAGCTCTAATTAGCACCTATTGTGCACTCTCCTAATGATGGGATGGAAGCCTCCCCTGATGGCTCCCTTGACGACTCTCCTGATGACGTGAATGACTCATTACCATGAACAAAGACTGAAACTGCTTTTGACCTGAGTACCCCATTGTAAACAGGGGACAAAGCGTGTCTGAGACCCGCCCCCCGGTTAAGGCTGGGTTTCACCTGTTTTTACAAAGAATGCTTCCTTGACACCTCTCTCAAACATTTCTTCTCTCTGGCTAAGATTTTAACTTCCCTTGTCCTCAAACGTGTGGTTAGTGTCTTCAGGTGGAGATGAACTGCAGACTGAGGTCCACTGCGACCTCTCTGCGGTGCTGGTATAGTCTCTTGTTTAAAGGTTGCTTAGTCTCACCTAATGTAGTGTTCATTACAGTTTTCCTGACATCTGATATAATACACTACATTGCTCTGTTTGTAAGTAGGGATCCTGTCCTTAGGGTGAACTAATTTCTGTCTCAAGGTGTTAACCGGTTTCAAGTAAACTGGGATTTTGTGCTGTCTGAAGATTCTCTGTAGTTTTTTCCCTACTCCTGCTACATAAGGGAGAGACACTCCTCTTCTTCTTGTCTCCGTCTCCTGTCTATCTGGTCTCTTTGTTTTCTGGGACTTCTGCACTTTGTCCAGGGACCATCGTTGGGTACCCCAACTGTGAGGGCAGATCTGCTCTTTGGCCCAGGTTTTCTTAAAAACTCCAGCTTTTGTTGGCTTCTGGTTTATTCTTCTCTACAAGAGTCAAGACAGAAGTCAGACTACCAGAGCAACAATTTTAGCTGAGGAAGCTTCTGTGATTTGAAGCGAAACGTCCTCACGTCAAGCAACCCAGTCCAGTCGAAGATGTTTGCTTGTCTGTTTGTTTGTGAACAGCCTGGAGCCCAATTTTTTTCAAATATTGTTATGAAATTTTTAACTGCAGATGCATATCCTGATAGGCAAGAACTGAATCAATTTTCATAGTGCAGCAGATAAGTGAATATTTACTGAGGGATCCTTCAAATGGTGATGCAAGCACCAAATTTGGCACACATACTCCTTAGACATTACTCTTTTAAAAATACTGGGTACCCCACGTGAACTTTCAATAGGCGGCCAAGGAAGGGGTCAATTGAAGTATTACACAGGGGTGCAAAATTTAAAAATGCTCCAATCATATTGAAAGGTATTCCATATTATTTGTCTGATCATAAAGATTCCAAAAAGGTATAGTTTGGACTATCTGTGAATGAATGGTCTGGAGTTATGGGGTAAAAACAGCAAGAACACTGAGAAAGGTCAATTTCAGTTTGTACAGGGGTCAAAAGTTAAAGTTGCTCCAATTTTGGTAAAAAGTGGTGCAAATTACTGGTTGAGCTAATAGGATTAATAAATGGAATCGTTTTGACTGTGTTCCTTGCTTGGTTTGCAAAGTAAATGTTAAACAATATCAGCGTCCATTGGATTCTATGACATGTGACATATGCTACCCTGTAACATGATAACTAAGCATGATACATGATGCAAAATGGAGCAGCTTTAACTTTTTGACCCCTGTACAAACTGAAATTGACCTTTCTCAGTGTTCTTGCTGTTTTTACCCCATAACTCCAGACCATTCATTCACAGATAGTCCAAACTATACCTTTTTGGAATCTTTATGATCAGACAAATAATATGGAATACCTTTCAATATGATTGGAGCATTGTTAAATTTTGACCCCTGTGTAATACTTCAATTGACCCCTTCTTGGCCGCCTATTGAAAGTTCACGTGGGTACCTGGCATTTTTAAAAGAGTAATGTCTAAGGAGTATGTGTGCCAAATTTGGTGCTTGCATCACCATTTGAAGCATTTGTTTTCAGTTATCCGCTGCACTATCAAGGTCATAGGTCAAAATGAGGAAAAATCTTGGAAAATTTCCTATCTTTAACATTGAGCCAATTTTCAAAAATTCATAACTGTCAAACATCAAATTTCTTTCATATTTGAGAGCATTATGTAGGATGGTATCCTTTATTGACTGACAGTCTGGATCTGATCCAGATTACAGATTTGGTGGCCATTTAAATTTAACATTGAAAACCCCATTTACAATCCCATTCTATATTTTACATTATATCTTAATCAAACTGTTATGGCTAGGACCGGAGTGGAACGGAGAACCCAAATGCTGGGAGCAGAAACAAGAGTTGATGGAACCAGAAAATGGATTTATTGACAAATAAATGTGCAGCGCGTGGAGGGGTTTGAGTGTGTCAGCGGCCTGGCAAGCGGAGACAGGGCCCGCACAGTGGTGGAACCAGGGAACCACAGTCCGACCGGAAAAGGAACCAGAGCGAAGAGTGGGTGACGAGATTCCGGGAGCCAGGTGGCCGCCTGCAAGCTGTCGACGTGCGATCTGGAGAGGACAAACAGGTGAGTGGTATGCAAAGCACACAAACCCAGTAACAGTTCCAGAAAGCTGAATCAGGTTCAATGTCAGGCCTGTGATGCACAGACAATATCTTAGCTGAATCCAAAAATACAAGGAGTGTGCTGACAGCTGAAAATGACAGACAAAAGATGCTGAGCTTGGAAGCCCAGAAAAAGCTACAGGAAAAATTGCAGCACACAAACTACTGAGCGTGGGAGCTTAGAAAACAGGTGCATAGGAACGCACAAACTCTGAGTAGACAGAGAGGCCAGGTTACCGTGAGATGTTCACTGAGTTTCTGGCGAAGATGATGTGAATAGCCGGGGTTTAAATGCAGAATCTGATGAGATGAGTGGCAGGTGCGTTGATCAGCTTGAGGCGCACCACCTGTGCAGAGGAGAGAGAGAGAGAAGCCAGTGGCAGGGACAGGCAACCCACAACACAAATGTGCTCCAATCTCTCTCATATTTGAAAGTAAGGTGCAGATTGGCGCTCACTGTCACCTGACAAAGTTTGATCTGGATTTTATCCAGATTGTGGATTTTGTGGACATTTAAATTTTATATTGAAAAGCCCATTTAGTGTAAATTTTGCATTATATCTCAATCAAAAGCGCCTCAATCACTCTGATTTGTGACAATAAGGTGCAAACTGGCACTCTCAATGAATAGACTGTTTGATCCACATCTGGATTTAGCGGAAAATTTGTTTTTTTGGAAACTAGTGTTGTCAAAGGTTTGCACTCTACGAGCGCGGTGCTCCAGTTGTAACAATATTTTCTGATGCCCTCTTGGTTAGGTCAAGCTTGCAAAATACATTTTTAATCTCTATAAGACTTTTACCTGGTTATAAAAGTATTCACTAGAATGGGAAAGTGTGAGGAGAGTAGTGAATATAAAAATGATAAATAAAGTAATAAATGTAAATATACTGTGTTTCTGTAGCACTCTTCCAACTGATGTGGATGCCTTACACTCACCCATTCACTCACACACACACACACACACACACACGAGACATGATGTCAGGGTACTGGCATGCAAGGTACACCAGGAGCAATTCCTGAATGAAGAACCATATTTATTGTACCTTTGTGAACTACCTTCTTGATGGGAATGAACTATGTATCCCGTGGTTACAAGCCCAGTTCGCTAACCGTCATGCCACCATCTCCCAACTTTTATTTTACTTATGTCTGATTTTCAGTGGTGGGCACACTTCCGATAATCCGATAACAGATAATTATCGAAGATAATGTTTTCTTTATCAGATTATCTTTTTAGATAACTTTAGCACTCACCTGTTAATTTTGTAACAGATGCACAGCTATAACCTTTGCTAACAGAAGAGAGCCACTTGTATAAAAAAAAAAGCATCTCAATTCTCTGCAAACAAAAGAGAAACAGCCCCACAAGAAAAAAAACAAACAAAACATTTTTTTTAACACCACACCAATAGGCTCCCAATATCAAGTCATCCAGAGGCGTTCAAATTTTAACCAAGCAAATTTTGGACAAGTTATTTAAAATTACTGTCATGTTTTATTAAGTGAAAATATCAGATATATGTTTTAGTTTTAAAGTAAGGTGCTAATTTTTAAGGTTTTGTGAGCACATCCTGTGACCCGCAATGCATTTTGGGTAGGATGTAATCTCAGTACATCACGACAGGACAAATGCATTTCAGACACTCTGTTCAGGCTCCACAGACAACAGCATTAAACTCTAGTGCCTAAAACTCTCTTGAATATATTCTCTGTGTTTATAGATGTTGGTTTTATTTGCGTTTGTTAAATTCCACGCATTTTAAATGTAGCAGATAGGGATTACTGTATCTGGAATTTTGTTTTCAAGGCCTCTACTGCCATCTACTGGTCAGTAGTGTTCACTAAGCGTGTGGGAACCAGTAGATAGCAGTGATCTATTTATTTTGACCCCGGTTATGTCAGATGATTGTCAAATCAACTTTTTGGCTTTGCAAATGGCTTTTTTTGTGTGCAATGAATGTATACATTATACAAGTTTCACTTTTTTAATGGAATTACAACTTATTTCTTTGTCAAATTCTCCCATTTTTTGCATCCAGCCTTATTTCCTTTAGAAATTTCCTTGACAAATAATATGTCTATTAGGACGTCAGGTTATGTGTTACACATATACATGTGTGTGTATATATTTTCCAACTTATTCCCATTGATGAAACTTTTCATTTTCTGCCTGAAAGCTTATTAGATGAGTGTGTTCAGGGCTCCGTTTGTTTACAAAATACACACACGTTACAGACCTTGAAATCCAACAGCAGGGATTGATATTATCCAAAGATTTATGAACATACAAATTAACGTGCTTACACTTTATCATGATTTTCTCCATTGTGAGATAAAGTGTCTTATCGTAAGCGACGTTACGATATTCTTCAGAACGACAACATACGCAGCATGCATCCAGCAGCAGACACGCTGCTGTCATAGACAACTGCCTGTAAAGTTTTTTAGCAAGTTATAACTTTCTAAACAGCGTAATTTGTAATGAAAGCCGCTTCATTTGTGCGGCTCTTTCGGCGCCATGTTTGTTTTTTCAGACACAGCAGTAAGCTCCTCCTACCCCTCCAAACGGAGGGATTTGTAGCCCTTCGCCTTCCCCTCCGCCTCGCTCCAAAAAGAGGCACTTTTACCCAGAATCCTTTGCGATCTGTCTGTTTGTTACAAAACCTCAGAATTAGTGCATTATTCAACATTAAAAGATATATGTTATATTTTAACTTTGTACAAATGACATAATTGACATTAATGGAGTTATTCTATCGGTATTAATGTTATTTATAATCAAAACCATAAGTCAACATGACTTTATTTTTCAAGACCTGCGCCTGACTGGAGCATCGTAATTGATATAGAGTTGGTTTTATGGCTGCTTTTGGAGTGCTTTTGTGCTGTGAGCTCTGTAATAAACAAGAGCTTCCAGCAGGGGCAGAATGTTGAAAGAAAATTTTTATTTTTATTATTATAAGCTATTTAATTTGTTTTACTACTAGTTGTAGATGTGTTAGAAATAATATTGGAATTTATCGGTTATCTGTAACTTCTGATACATTTTTGGGTGGTTTATTGTTTTATCTTTATTGAAGATAACTTTTCAGTTATCTGATTATCTGTTATTGAAGTTAATTTTTTGGTTATCTGTGCCCACCACTGCTGATTTTATAAATCTGCTTTGCACCTGCTGATCACTGCCACCTGCTGCATGGTAAGTTGATGTTGGATGCATGATGGAAATTAGGAGCAGGTACAGTTGTCAGTGAGAGATATACTGTTTTCTGTACCAAAATGTACTATATCATAGATGTAAACAATAAATTTCTCATTGTTTCACAGTGGTTACATTCCCAAAAACTAGCAACATGGCCATTAGTCCACCCAACCCAGCAGAAAGGATTTTGTATGAATTTGGCTGGAAAAGAAAGCACAGGAGTAATGGACATGTCACACCTTTCCAATTTAGCCAGCATTTGCCAACTTAAGAAAAATTTGTCAGATACAATGGCTACGTTGAATAAGTTATGCAGCTGTCACAGCATGATGATTTAGCCAGCATATGCAGACATATCAAAAATGCTCATTCAAGTTCTGTGGTCGCCTGGAGCATGTCAAATATGTCTACATAGGTCAATACATCAATATGCATTGGAGATATGTTTGCTATCGGTTAATCATAGGTTCAAGGCAAGTTACTCATAGGTTAGAAAAAAAAGTGTTGGGTATGCTCGACATTATCTCAGTGCATTTTGACTTATGTGTAACTTACAAGTAACGTGTGTCAATAATTGAATAACCTGCCTACAACGTATGGCCTGCGTATGTGAGTTGTATGAGGCAAACACTGGCATGTGTAGAAAATACTGTGCATGCACCAAATTTTTCGATACTACGACGTATAGTATGCTTCAATGTGTTCTTAACTTAACTCAAAACTTAGGGCCCCTTCATTCATAGTGCAAATTTAGTCGAATTGCAAATTAAGTGTGCATGAAGCAGGAATCATATGCAAACCTTGTAATTTCAAGCTGCCTCTATCGCCTCGTACACCTGTTGCTACAACTATTTGCACACACCAGCGGCTGACAGACAGAGTATGCGCTGTGTGAGCCCATCAAACCCTCTTGTGGCAGGCGTTGGCCAAATTCCAGGTGACACGCACGAACATCTAACACCACTCACATGGCACATAGAAAATGTGTGGCCATTCGCATTCTTGGCATGACAACAGTCTGCAGACAATCACTGTCGCACTGGCAGTGAAATTTTTCTAAGTGCCCCATGAGTGTGGCTTTGGTGTGTGCACTAAAAACTGACAGGAGGTGTGGCTTCCCATTGAAGCAGCTGTGGAGATCTGTCATTCTGGACATCCCAGCTGGACAGTACTGTGTTTGGACGGACATGGACCAACAACTGACCACTGTGACACATGTGTGTCTGTTTGCTGTCATCAAGTAGACATGAATAAAAACATATATCACTCCGGCGACAGGCTGCAGCGAGCAGGCGCGCACATGGTGCACACATGGACAGGCTGCCCCTAGGCTGAAACAGACCATCAGATCATAACACGCAGCAGGTGATCTGACTGTTACATCACCCACGCGAGCTCTGTTCCACATGATGAGGTGTCCTGCGGCGCGTTGTCCACAAGTCACATGTGTCAGCAGGACATGCGCGCGGGCCGGCAGGACACGCACCAGCAGATGTGGACATGAATGAGATGAGCAAACTGCTTCCCATTCATGTCATTCATGTCATTTCATGACTGTGCGTCAGTGACCACGGGTCGTCTACAGAGGAACAGACGGATCATATTTGTATTGCCTGCTTGATAAGAGACATTTAATACAATGCAATGTTTTTATATGGTGCGTCATTTTAATTTTTTTAAATTCGTCCATGTGCTTCCTGATATGAGGCAGTTTCCAGGACCTGGGAATCAGAGCCTTTGCAAGGTGCCGGTTTGAATCCCCTGGGTGATATGTATTTTTTAAATTTTTTTAATTTTCTGCTGGCAAAAGCTGCATGCAAAAGCTGCTGTGTTCCCACGTGCACTGAACCATTGCACCATGTATTTTTCTCATTTTTTATTTATTGTTTTCTTCACAGCAGCTGCAAAATGTGTAACCACATCATGTAGGTTGTGGCACTGTGTTCCTGTGTGCATGAACCATTGTACCACGATCGTGTATTCCTGCCCATTGGTGCAGTGTTTTGTGGTGTGCATAATTCTAACTCTTTCACACTGTTTTGCTGTATTTGACCAAACTTCACACTATGTGTGAAGAGGCCCTTACCCATAACTTATTAGTCATACACTGGTGTATTCAACATATTGTTAATATGTCGGCATATGCAGGTTAAATTGTCAAGGTGTGACAGGGCCATTAGCAAAGTGATGTATGGAGAGTCAGTATACACCGGATGCCTTTCCTGTCTTCAAATGAACTCTCCCATCAAAGTACGAATCAGGACCTACTCTGCTTAGCTCTAGAGATCTGACAGGATCACAACCAATTGGCTTCATCCACTTTTCATGGAATATTATACCATATTTTGAGTGTTTTGTTCCCATCCTGATCTCTGACACTTTGGATAGTTTCCATCTAACCTATAATGTAGGTGATCATCAACCCCAGACTTACCTTCAAAGGGTTTGTTTGGCAAAGGCTGTGGTCAAACTACCACTACCACTGGATTTTTTACTCCAATGTCCACTAAATATGGTGCACATATAGATGGGGTCTGGAACTGCACATATGAGATCACATTTAACAAAGGTCAATCACTGGACTTAAGGTCTTTGGAATCAAAGGTCACAATTTACATTTTTCACTCTGATGTGCACCAAACTTGGCACACACATGGGTGAGTACTGGAATTGCCCAGTTGAGACCAAATTGGCCAATGGTCAGTCATTGCGGTCAAGCTCATGTCTGCTTCTCTGTACGCTGGCCTCTTCCTCCCAGATCCTTTAGTTGATTTCTGTCAAACTTTGCATATCAGTGAAGGCTGAGACATTACAGAAATTGGCCGTAAAGAGTTCATTTTCAGAATGGTCAAATAATTTGAGATTCAGCCTCATTTGAACCAAATGGGACACACATTTAGGTGGATTCCAGGACTGTCCTGGCAAGGTCAGCCAGATGTCAATCATTTGGGTGAAGGTCAAGGTCATAGGGGTCATATTTCAGATTACCATAACCCACAGGTAACAATGCTTATCCTCAAAATAAAAATACCCAATTGTTTCAGAAACAATGTTAATACAGTTGTTAAGAACTTACATTTATCCAAAACTAACCCTTCTTTTCAATCAGGCTTCGACTCAGCTGAACTGAGAGTTTCTGGGATCCTTTCAAGGTATAAAAACAAACAACAGAAGACGCAACATCACAGAGGAGAAGCATCGACTCAGCAGGCTTGCCTCATTTCAATTGAAACGTTCATACTGCCAGACATTATGCTCAGTGGTGACAAATATTAATCGTTCCAAAACATTGCAAAGAAAGTTCATTTTGCCCTGAGCTGTTTTTAAAACAAACAGAATAATGTTCTCAAATGGGAAAACCTAGCAGTTTGATGTTAACAGATTAATTATTTTTCTTTTAACCTTTACTGTTATGTTGTTTAAGATTGATTTTGGTTTACATGAGAATGACAAGAAAAAAAAAAAAAAGATCTGTAGAATTATGAAATAGTACATATAGAAAACTAAACATTTTTTCAGTTCACAAAGATAATTAAGTAGTAATTTCAAAACAAATGATGTCATGTTAATTTAGAAGAAAAAATACAAATACAAAATAA